>NC_092697.1:14606319-14913819 GCF_964275005.1 Diadema setosum
GGTAGACTAGATTACCTGATAAAGTAAATATGAAGTGTTATCCGATATGCCTAATTACAATTTGTATAAGCGAACGCAACCCGAGAAGAAACAATGCCGCGCTTACATAAATAACCATACAGCCCACTTATAATATGCAATGGCCTTTGCGGGTTTTAAATTTTTCCGAGTGCTTTTTTTTTTTTTTTAGCTCATCAGCTGGTCACACTTATCGATGGAACACGTTGATCGGCTAGGGGCTCTCCTTTATTTTTTTTTTCAGCACCCCACACATAATAAACAAAAAGATTGACAGAACATACACATACGCAGGATGAGATAATGCAATAATTCTGAGTATATTTCATGCGCAGTCTAACATCATATACGGTGAATGTAAAATATCAGTGTACACGTTAAAGTACAGTGTACATGTAAAAGTAAGTAAAAACATACGAGAATGTGGTAACGGAGAATGATGTCAAGACAACAAATGAAGAGAGATTGTTCTGCGATTTATTTTCAGGCAAAAAAAAAATGTTCTGTGATAAGCATCTTTTGAAAGCAATCAACAGAAGTAAAGGGGTAAACTAACGTAGAGCACTGGAATATCACGGTTTGATGAACATTCGTTGTACAGCCGTTCTGTCATTTCCAGATCATCATGCCTTCTAAATTGCACGCACTTAAAAAAAAACAAAAACAAAAAACAAATAGAAATAAAACAAAACAATATAGAAACCAAAAAAGCAACAGCAAAAACAAAACAAAACAAAACATAACAAAGAAACTTAAATCGGTCTACTCAACTGCCCTAATAATATTATAAGATAAAGCAAGTTGTTCTTATATAGAGAAAGCCGAACGTAAAAAACAGCATTCAAAATGAGCATGACACAGACAAATAGATCATGCGAAAAAAAAAATTAAACTATGTCCATATGACTGGGTAATAAGTCCCTTTAATTCTTCAATCTTTCCGCTCTTGAGTTCCAATTTCAATTTGAAAGTCTACGAAAGTCGTCGATTTTTCAAGGTATAATGTCCATCCATTGTTTCTTGTACGAAATTAGCAGCATTCTTGTTTTACTAGTCTTCCAGTTCTGAGTATTTTTATCTTTTGCAAGCCCAAAGTCTCAGAGAACACTTTGATATTCTCAATATAGAATTGCACACCATGTTATCGCATTGATTCTGTATGTCCACATCTCATACACACACCTAAATAATCTGAACATCACTTATAGAATAGGAATGTGATGAGGAAAGGCATATATACATTGTATATATATAGCTCCCTCCCCCCCCCCCCCCCCCCCCCCCCCACCCGCCCCGGCCCGGTACCGGTAAAGGCCTAATAGCTCGAGGCTGTGCCAAGTAAGACGACACCAAGACACCGATCCGGTCATCGCCGACAGTCAGATTCCATTCTGGTGGTGGTCGAGTGGTCATGGCATGGACAGTCCAAGCCGAGGACCAAAGTTCGAGTGGCATCGGATGTCGCCGCTTCTTCCCGTCTCAAATCCCGCTCTCTCTCCTCCAGGGTCCTTTTATTTTTTTTCTTACCCTCGATTTCCCCTCTGAAAAATCCGCGTTCTAGTCTTCATTCTGTACGTTTAGTCTCATGAACAATTTGGGAGAATTGTTACTGACTATCGGCTACGAAACCATTCTCCATCTCTCTCATAATATTTCACCATTTCTCACCCAATTCATTCGCCACATAGTCCTCTATTCCACCTCCCCAGCAACTACCGTCCACTTTTACTGCACTAGATGCGTAAGAATGCGAAGGATTGCAAGGTTCAAGATACTAACTTGTCGATAGAGAGTCCCAGGGGTATGGCCAAAAGCGGACTGTGAAATATCAGTTTCAAACTGAATCGAGACTACATAAACAGTGGTTGTGAGCAAAGGGCTTTCCAGGTCGCGATGTCGAGGATCTTTCGAGCAATTATTATGGGCCCGCCAGGATCTGGCAAGGGTACCATTTCATCTCGTATTGTGGCGGCATTCAACTTGAACCACCTGTCCAGTGGGGACCTTCTCCGGAGTCAAATTCAACAGAAAACAGGTGGCCATCGTAGTGGTATTTTTGTGGTGCATTCATATGTGTGCATAGTCAGTGGTCCCACACGTAGCTTTTTGCGTGTGAATATTACTGGTATACTGCAGAGAATTTATCATGAGTAGATTCTATTGATTGCAAAATGGTATTTCTTGCAATTTGTTAAAAGAAATAACATTTTCTTGAGATGTATCTAGGATACAAGAAGGCTCCACATCCTCAAAGTTTCATGAAGGGCCATTAAAGATAAATCAAGGAAAGAGAAATCCTATGTTTATGGTTGTATATATTTGAAAGTGAAACCTTAAGTTATATGTTGCTTGTCACGCCGGTCACACGAACCGACGAATCCCTCAGGTTTGCGTTTAAAGAATGACAATTCGAGAAAATCGCGTTTGAAATTAACCCATTTTTGACTTATGGTTGCTACACTTTAATGTCTATAATTTCCAATTATTTTTGTAGTACATCAGACTTCAATTCTTGCTCTAACTATTGTTAACAAATAAGCGGGAAATCGTCAAAGAGCTGCATGCATGTATTTTCGGTCTGCAAAGAACGTTGTCATTTTCCATGTGTGTCCATATGTACATGTACATTGAGCGTTGTCATTGTCAACGCATGTATTACATAGTACGCGCACTGTGCGCGCGGTCAATGAACTGTTGAATCTCAAAAACTACACGCATGTCAATGCGCACTGATTCGTCGGTTCGGTGACCGCGCGTACTAGTACGCGTACTAGTACTATTTGTAGTAGAACCGTCGAATCACCCGATTGTTTAACACACACGTCTATGGGGAAAACAAATGTTTTTCACAAATGGAATTACATACTTTTACAAAAGTGATAACTACGTAAAAATTACACCGAATTACACACTGAGAATTTCAGAATATGTAGTATGGAATGTCTACTATCGAAATGATTGAAAATCTCAAAATCGAAAATTTGACCCAAAATTGAGTGATTCGTCGGTTCGTGTGACCGGCGACGACGCAGAATCTGCCTCATTTAAAACCAGTTTCTCCTAAAGATGAAATCAGAGCAGTGTCATAAAAAAAAAGTAATGTTGAAATGGTGGTTATTTTGTTCTTTGTAATGTTAACACAGAAATGAATATCGTTTTTCCTCAACGTGGGATTTGTTCAAGACAGTTTTTAGACCCTATTTATTACCTCCGCCAAAGGAGGAGGTTATGTTTTTGTTACCGTTGGTTTGTGTGTTCGTTCGTTCGTTCGTTAGTTAGTTTGTCCGTGTGCAAAATAACTCAAAAGTAGTTAACGGATTGGGATGAAACTTGCAGGAAAGGTTGAGAATGACACAAGTAACAAACGATTAACTTTTGGTAATGATCCGAGAATTTTGGGGAATTTATGAAGGATTTTTGATGTTTTGGCAGGTAGGGTCTATGAACTTAGGAGTTCAGGCTGCACGTATTTGAGGTTTGCCTGCGCGCACTAAAGTGCGTGCTCTAGTTTCTACTGGGGTGAGGTGCACCGTGCAGCTGAAGGCTTATGACGTAACAAAGGCTTCTATATTGGAAATCGGGCGACTTTTAGCACCGATGTTGTGTGTACGTATGATATCTCTATGGAAGAACAAGATCAGTGTAGTAGTGGAAATATGCTTCATGCTTGGCGGAGGTCTGCACTCTCAGAGTGCTTTTCTAGTTCATTTCTGTGAGTTGATTGATTGATTGATTGATTGATTGATTGATTGATCGATTAATTGACTGATTGACACATGAATTCATTTATTTATTGTTGCATTCAGAGGCTGGACTTCATGCCAAGAAGTTTATTGATGAAGGTGGCTTGGTTCCAGATGATGTCATGGTGAAACTTATCACTGGAGAACTTCACAAGATGTCATCTAGCTGGTTGTTAGATGGTGAGACATTTCCATCCAAGGCAGTGCATTTTCTCCCAACTAGTACTGTACTCCTCCTGTAAACTTTTTTCTCTGGTGGCCCTTGGGCCACTAAAATCACCAAATTTTAAATGTTGGTGACCTGAAAAAGGAATGTATTGGCACTAAGCAAAAGAAAACAAAGCATTCTATTTTCAATCTTAGCTGCCCGATTGGACCAACAAAAGATATTAGTATGCTTTCTGAAAGTTTGGTGGCCTGACATCCATTTGTAGTGGCCCCAGGCCACTGGGCTGCCATCAATGTTTAGCCCTGACATATATATCTTGTCTGTTTTTTGTTTTGAGAGGGCATTGTCTTGAACAATGCTTTTCTCTGAATGGTCAATCTTGCAATCTGATTCTGATGATAATAAGATTAATAGTTTATTTCATTCATCTCTCTTTTTTGCAGGGTTTCCACGAACAGTGGCACAGGCAGAGGCCCTGTCAGCGGACCAAGACATTGACTCTGTCGTCAACCTAGACGTGCCCTTTGAGGTAATAATTCAAAGGTTGGAGGGTCGATGGCTCCACCCAGGAAGTGGGCGGGTCTACAATCTGGAGTGGAATCCCCCAAAGGAGCCTGTAAGTCGACATTCTAACAAACAATTTGTCCCACGGTGACAAAGGTTCCATGACATTTGCTCTTGCGACAATTGCTCCCATGAAATATTTGCACACTAAGCCAAGCATAACTTCTAACCACAAACCTAACCCTAATCCTAATCCTACCATCAAACTTAACCTAAAACCCTATCACAAGTGCAACCCTAACCCTAATTAGTCCTTGGAGAAAATAAGGCTCAAGCAATTGTCGCAGGAGCAAATGTCATGTCACCAGTATCAAGACCTTGTATCTCAAAATCATTAATTTTTAGGAGAGGGAAGAAACTGTTTCAATTTCACAAAATCACATCAGTATTGGCATCAAATAATGTAGAAATGTTATGCAGTATATGAGGTATATTTTGTTGTGCTTTTACTTTCGTGACTGATGCAAGTCGACTGCTTTTTTGTTTTGTTGGGGGGGGGGGGGATGAAATTTACAACCCGCAAAAATATTGCCTCCCATAACACAAATGCACTATATAATTTGCCTCCATGGTGGGATATCACAGATTTTTCTCCTGAAAGGGATAATAGTAAATGCTTATTTCTTGTAAATTTATCACTCTACAAAATTGTCTTGAAAGTGCTATTTCATGAAATATTGTACTTTGGGGAAACATATGACGTATAGAGGAGTATCTTTCTTTTTTTGATACAGTTTAAAGACGATGAGACGGGAGAACCCCTGATACAGCGAGATGATGACAAACCAGCCACGGTCAAAGCCAGGCTACAGGCCTATGAGAAACTCACCAGACCAGTCTTAGACTTTTACAGGTAACTGAAACCTCTTCTTTCCTTTCAGAAAGACTCCTCCCAAAAACGAACAAACAGACAGACAGATTTACAAACATACAAACAAACTAAAACCAAAACAGTAATTAAGAAAAATCAAGAATTCAGTTGACACAAGACAGATAGAAGGGTTTTGGATTGGCATAATCTGTTTGTTGCCTTGCTTTTCTTGATGATTCATCAATGTTCATTTAATTCTGTCATATCTATTTCCTGATGGAAAAAGTTAATGGTATAATCATCAGAATATCAGAAACATAAATTGAAAAGACGACAAAGGAAAGAGAAATGCTTTGAATAAGTCATGATTTTTGTATCATATGTATCATGAGATTATCATGTGTCTTTGGGACACAAGGTGAGAACCGGGGAGGTGAGAATGATACACAGAGTCTAGTGTTATGCCCCTTAGTTTCTCGTACGATGCTCGTGCTTGTGTTTCAATGATAGATTTTCCTGAATGTTACTATTTGTATTCATTAGGTCCAAAGGCATCTTGAAAGAGTTCCAGGGGACCGAGTCCAACAAAATATGGCCCCACGTCGAGTCATACCTCTCAACTTTGCTTCCCAAGTCGAGCTGAACCCTGCCAGACATGTAGAACAATGAATTTGTATGTCTGAGACAGACTTTCAGACAAAGAAGTCAACAGAAAATATTCTCAAAGTAATCTTACTCCGACAAGTTTGCATGTCTTAAGAAACTGCTGCCAGCATTTTTTGATGATCAAGGTTTTAAATCAAACTAGGTGGCTGCACAATTGCCTGTGGCAGTTTCTTAAAAAAAAAATGATAAGATGAAGTAAAGCAGACTTGCTGCTATCAGTGCTTCCTCAGTCTGTTTGGCTTGTGGTGAAAAGTTTTAACACCTCACTGCCTACAGGTCTTGACATTGTGTGCTGTGAAGGTACATTGGTTATCTTGGTGTATAATCCCTATGTCGTCATCTCCACCGCAATGGCAGCTAAAACAGAATAAGACCTGAAATCTTATTGGATGCAATGAGATGTTCACGGCCTTGCTATTGGTTGAGGGCCCAAGAAAAGAAAAAGAAAAAAGAAAACCATAGAAACATGCAATATGTGTGTCAACTGAATTTCTTTTGCATACTGTATATAAGCTGTTATTTTCGTGAGGGTTTAATTTTCACAAATCACTGTTGGACCACAAATTTGACAATACAGGAAAATATCTCGAGCTGACAGTCATTAGTGCACTTTATGATAACCTTGGTGTCAAACTTTGGAAAACAACATCTTATGAAAAAATGTTCGTGACCTCGTCATTTGTGAATTTATCTCTACATGAAAGTAACAGCATATACAGTTATCATGTATTCATCCGTTTGTTGGCATGTGAAATGAAGGCATTCATACCTATGTAGGTATTCTACTCTTACTCTATTAGGGTATTTGATTGCTCCATTTTCAAGCGAGATTTTTAATCGCCCACCAGTGATAGACCTTCCAGTTTAAATGCATGAATTTTACCCATATGAATTGTTGACATATTCTGTTTGAAGAATGGAAACAAATATCGCATGCATGCGCCTTTTAATCCATCCATTGTTAGGAATACAGCACTTTGGATTATGAACAGAAATTGAACCTGCTGTAGGAGGATAGAAGTATGGAAACAATTTTGTTGGGTCACTCACAACATACATCAAAGCCAAATATATATGATCTGCGTATATGCGCATGCACGTACGAGCGTAACATATCTATACATTATACTCAAGAACAACTCAAGCAGTGTAAACAATGTTATAAAAGTTTTTTTTTTTTTTTTTTTTTTTTTTTAACTTGCATTTCTTGCACTGTATACTGAAGAGCTGTAACTTTATAAGTCTCTGAACCAAAGTGATGTCATGTTTTCTTACAAGTGGTAGAAAAACAATCTTATTTTACAAATCATTGGTGAATCATTGTGTTTATTTAGATATATAAGAGTTCTTTTTTTGTTTGTTTGAAAATATGTATGTTTCACTTTCAGTGCTTCAAGATATGCTGCAGTGTAAACCGTACTCTGGAACTGATTCTTACAGGCATAAAAGTTCATGATTAACAACCTCATGTGCCTTACTAAGATTATTCAAAAGTTCTCTAAGTCAGGAATTAGTCTCAGGTTAAAGTTGGGAAACATGAATCATGAGTCAAGACATTGGAAAAACTTAGAAATGTTAGAATCAAAGACATTATTCAGATGTTGCTGCGTAAAAGTGAATTTTGTGACAAATACATATCGCTTCTTATGCTTGTTTATTTTTTTGTTCTAATAGAAATCTTACTTGCAGCAACATCTTGTTTAATGTAGCAGTTGCAACCCCCCCCCCCTAAAAAAAGACCAACAACAACAACAACAACAGCATGCTGTATTGGAGAATGGCAGTGCTTACAGATTTATTTGCTATTCTTTTTATGTGTGTGTGAAATTTTTGCATTCCCCCGATTTTTCCATTCTTTATTCCCAATTCAGCTCTTAAGTTTTATTTGCATTTAATGCATGTATGTCAAATGCTTACATTTCCACTTTGTTTTCTCTATAGTTTCCAGTTCCTGCTATGAGTTTTTAAAAACTTTTGCATGTACATGCAATTTCATTGCTATTAAGTCTGTGTATTAGCCTTGATTCTAAATCAAAGAGACATAATGTACTGTGTTAGATGTGCCAAACTAGAACTACTGTATCTCAAGCAGTGAGTATTTTATAATACAATGTATAAACATATTATGTCAACAGCATTTTTTTAAATTCAGTTTCGTGCTTTGGTAGAAAGTGAACTGACTCTGTAGAATTGTGCTCCTGTAGCTTTTGTATGCATAACAAAGTGTGCTTCTTGGAATTCGTAAGCACTTGTGAATTCCTTTTGCTATGATGAACTTTGCTTCACTGCATCATCTACAAAACTTGATGGTGCTTTAAAGGTACTAGCCCACATTTGCAAACCCACGAAAATCAAAACTGCATAAAACAGGTCCAATATGACTTCAAGTACAAGTTATAACAGTAACATACCTCACCTGTCGCTCTTTGTCTATACCATTCGATAAAAGAGAGAAAATCATCGTTTTAAAATCAATTTTCAAACCGGGTCAACCCGACCCAAAATCGAATTACGAGCGCGGGCTATAGCTACGTACATTGTACATGTAACACGTACGTGGACCGGAGCTAGCGAGCGTTGTACGCATGCATACGGATTACGGTGCATTTTCATTTATTTTTATGAAAGTAATGGACTAATTGGAACGAAATTTTGCACAGGTGTTACTGCAATCATACCCAAACTCCATGCTAACTATGAGACCAATTGCTGCAGGTTTACAAATGTGGGCTAATACCTTTAAAGTTGTATTACCCACTTACAAATGCATATATCCATCCTGCATGAAAATTTGCTAATACATTATCTGTCTTGAATGACATACATGTGCATTGGTTAGAATACCTGGTATGCAGTAGGCTGTTTTTGCCTCGAGCATTTTATGTACAAGGACCGAATGTTAAATGACAAAAAAACAATTACCATGGTAACTGTAAGGAATCCATTATCTGTCAGCTGTTGCTATGGTAATCATGAAGTCTACTTTGCAAAAGAAGGCACTGTTGTCCTTACAGTGAAGTTAATGCATATTGGTTAATTGCAGGTGATTATTGACCCTTTTTGAAATGTTGCACAATGTAGTATGTAATAAGGTATCAATGCAAACTGAATGGTTGGCTTTTATGTAATGCAGCTGCAGTGTATGATGGGCATTTAAATAAAAATGAAAATCTGTTATTGTGTAATAGTTTATGTGCATTCCATTAAAAAAATGTGTGTATGCATATTTTAAAAGCATGTTAATCATGATCTCTGATAAATTTGATAATGTATCAGCAATAAAGGAGACTACCGCAGATAATTGTCCTCTGGTTTCTTGGCTTCTTTTCAATTTCTTTCCACTGATGTGATTAGATCTTTTACCATGTGCAAGGGAAATGTCTTTAATTAGAATGTTTTGAGTGACATGCAGACATATGTGTCTGCCTTTAGAAAGCTGCATATAGAAACAAAATGAAAATCTCCATCGCGTGAGACGGGATTAAGAAATGTGCTAAGAATGATGCTGTACACACCACAGGGCCTATAGTTTGCAAGGTATTTATTTTTGCAAATTTTGCAAAGTTGGGCTCTATTTGCAAATTTTACAACACACAAAAATATTAACTTTGACCCGGAAATAAATGTTTGCATGCATGTGTACATTTCTACGTCCACATACACATACTCCTCTGTCACGAATTCAACCACTCGCAAAATTGTTTTCAAGTCCTGATTTATGAAGAATTAGACCTGCTAAACATAAAATGGTTGCATAAAGTTACTGCAACCATCCAGTCATACACTTATCAAACTAAACATGAACAGATGTATAGGTGTGTAATTTTTGAGCCTAGCACAAATCCTCTCATAGTTTGTACAACCTCAGTGTACGTGTGTGGATAGCTTGCATTGAATGGGTGCAGAAGTTTGGAACTTGGGTTGTATGTGTATGTGTATGTGTGTGTGTGTGTGTGTGTCTGTCTGTCTGTCTGCCCGTCTGTGTGTCAGTGCACACCAATTGGAAGTCCCTTTCAGCAGTGGTCCAATGCCACATGTCATGGACAGGACCACAGATTTTCATTAAAATGGGGGAGATGGAGCCACTTGCAATTACATGTATAGAGATGTTATATCTTACAGCACCAAACTACTCACTGATACATGCATGTTTGAATCCAAAGGCCACATTAATAAATCTGTGTAAATGTATTTTGCAGCAGCTGTGACTGTGGTATGATTTGTTCTTGAATAGGGGCATTCCACATTTGCACCTTCTCTTTCGTCAAATTTAGTGGCTGGCACAGTGTAACAGTAGACAACTAGTTTTATATATATACAACTTTACTACTGTACCTCCAGTTGTACACTCCATCGCACACAAATGTCATACGAGTGAATGTAAGTACATCAAGTTCAGTTTATAGTTTATAGTTTATGGTTGTCTGCAAAGACTTAAAGGGACTGTAAAGTACTGGTTGAGGTGGGGATTCAGGTTTATAACATTCTCAAGTGAGATAATGAGAAACCTCTTATGAAATATGAAAGAGCATGTAATTTTAAAAAGGATTCAATGTTTATTTGATGAAAATTGGTTTTCAAATGGCCGAGATATCCAAGAAAGTGATAATAAAAGGCGCCAGGCCACGCCTTTCAAAAGGATCTCCATGTTTCACCTTGTTTTTGGATATTTCAGCCATTTCAAAACCAATTTTCATCAAATAAACTTTTGATACCCCTTAGAATTGCATGTTCTTTGACATCTCATAGAGTGGTTTCTGAATATCTCACAAAACGTTAAAAGCTAAATCCTCAGGTCAACCAGAACTGTTTAGTCCTTTTAAACCGTGTGCAAAATGCTCCTACATGATGAAAAAAGTCCTGCTCAGCCCAATCAAGGTAAGGAAAGACTGTATACGCCATATATTTAGCCATATATTCATGTCAAGATCACAGCAAATGATTTTGTGAGTTGTTAAAAGTTCACACATACTGTAGCAACCAAATTGCGAATAATAAAAACCTCACAAAATATATTCCATACACAGTACCAGAACAATTACCTTGCAGGGTCATGTAAGTGTTCAAAGGCGACACAATATCAAATACAAAATGCAAAATACAAAAAGGGAAATATGATGTAAATATCACCAATTTTATTAAGCAAGTTCGTCATAATCAGACAATCTATAAATTACATTCCAGTGAAATGGATATTACCAGTATTAGCTACAATTGCACTGTGTTAAACACGACATATCCTACGGCATATAACCAAATAAACGCGAGTATAAACGTGCATAGTTTCTGATGATAGTTACAAGCATAAAACTCATTCTTACTTTATAGAGATATATCTATTGTTCCACTATCCACTCGATAGTTTCCTCGTTACTGAATGATAACAAGCAAATAAACTTGCCATCGGGGGTGTCCCTGACTCCTAGCATTCTGGGCTGGTGGCAGTTTGGTCCTGGGTATAAAATTTGGGCCTGCCAACAATGAATGGACTCCCAACGGCCACACAATTCATCTACACTACCCCTTCATGCTTCTCTCAGATTCACGAATGGTATTTGAAAGTACCATAGATATCTTTTGTCCCATGTATGTGCTATTAAAAAGTGTACAAATGGGTGTCTCTCCAGTGTATTGTGTAATGAGTGTGTATTGTGTAATATTAATTGTGTACTGTGCAGTGTATTGTGTAAATACTGTGTAGTGTGTGTGTTGTGCATTGTGTACGGTGTAGACAAATAAAAAAAGCAAGGTAATAAAACATACTACAATAGTGAAGATGTTGCACATTAATAACCTTATACGCAATACTTCCACAGACTACAGAATGAAACTCGATATCAGGAGACATGGTCAGACCTATATCACAGGCTATCAATCCTAAATCTTTCCTTTACGCTCAACTTTGCAAAGCACAAAAGTAACCACATTGAACACTAAATCAATAAAAAAAAACCCAAGTAATTCATACATACATGTATTCTAGTCAATCTTCATGAGCTGCATAATAAATATAGTAGGATAATCATTTTTTTTTTTGTCTAATCATAAGCAACATAATAGAATAAAATGATAAATAATGATTATGTAATTTTGATTACTAATTCAACTTCAAAATGATCAAAGCCACTTAAGTATTCTGTAACTGCTTTATTGACAGTATGATTCAACCAATACAAAATGAATATTGTAATATACACTTTAATTTACAAGGTCATATTCAGATAACTCCTACTTGTTAAAAAAAAAAAAGCAGCACAAATACAAAATTGGGTGGTTATGGCAAGGTTTTGAAACATTTCATCACATGGACATCATATTCATGACACTGCCACTTAACCATTTTTCAACTGGTTCAACCTGTTCGTCCAACCAGCAGGTACCCAGTTTTTCCATTTTTTACTGGTCCATTCCTGAAAAGGTTACTGGTCCAACAGTGATTTGTTCTGGTCAGGGACCGTCGGACCAGTGTCAGTGTGCAATGTTGACAAAAAAAGAAGAAGCAAAACTAACTCAGAGTAGAGTTAGTATAGCAGTCTGGAACAGAAATCACATGACCGAGCCTTGGTCATGTGATAATCATGCCTTGGTCATGTGACAAACACCAGCATCTCCAGGTATCCTCACAATGAAACAGTGAAACACACATTTGAAAAATAACAGATTGTCTTCTTACAAGAAACAGACAATAATGCATCAATGCCGTGCAATGCTAATATCAGAGCTGTCAAAGTATTTAGGTTCTGGGATGAACAAGATGTTCAATGAAAAAAAAAAATATATAAAAAGAGTGCAAGAAAAACAAGCGTGTCAGATCTTTTTTTTTTTAGATAATGTTCAGTTTTTTGATCATTCGAGAAAATCTCTTGACTGTCTTTTGACTACAAATAAAAGTCCCTGAAAGGTGAAAATCTTCCCAAGAAAATTGAGCTTTACTCGATCTAGATTGTCACTTTACCTGCTCTTTACTGTTTGTCTCATGCCATTACGTAGCTTTCATTCCGTGAAGAGACATTTGATTTTGGAACGCACGGAAATTGCAGAAAATCGAGTCAATCTGCATGAGATTAATCATGTCGTTCATGCCCCACCATGGAGATCTTGAGGATATCAAGAAGAGTAGAAATGTCATAAATTTTAATGATTATGGGAGCAAATGCCCACGGGAACAAAATGATGATTAACACAAAGACTGCATATAGCAGGCACGCAGTTATTTCTTCACAGTGCATTGAGGGAATTTGTTTTCCTTTTGGCATTCCTGCATATTTTAGCAATATTTTTCAATGCATTGTTAAAATTTGGGGTAAGTAGATCAGTTCTTTAGGAGCAAATACATGGTGAGATATGCAAGACTCACATAAATAAATACAAACTGATATTTACAAGTGCAATGCCACATTCTGCGCTCTTCCACTTTTGTGGAAACGAGTGGTTAAGCAGCAATAACATAAGAATGTCAATAGAAGTGTGCCAAGTCCCATAATGTTTAAACCACAGCACAAATAAACATATTACCACACACGGAGCCTTTTCCATCTGCCTTGATATGAACTACGCGAACGATCGTGAGTTTCTCACACCGATTGATTGTGACAACACGGCACCTGGAAATGGTCTCCGACCTGCGCACTCTGGAAGCGAATATTCGTGTGAACGCAAACACAAGAATGATTTGAACTGGAATATCGTACAGAAACGAAGAGATGGGAAAGCTACGTATCTGGCGCAATCACAAACATCAGCTGGGTTGATTGTGGAAGCCATTTCACTTAAATGCAGCACAAAATATGTATACATATTATTCACATGCTTAAAATTCTATATACACAATATCTAGATTTATCTTAATCTCTGTTTTCTAATAAAGTGGAATTAAGACAGACAAGACTTTTCCTATGCTACATTAGTATAAAAAGATTATGTTCCTTCAAACTGCCACAAACGTACACCTACTTTGAATGCTGATCTCGGTAATGTGGCAAAATTCTGTGAGTAAAGGCATCTTACAGGCAAACATCCTGCTTCAGTAGAAACACACGTAGGCAAATACACGGCGTGACATGATATCCATGGATGGGCTACGGAAACAATCAACATTATCATACCAATGATTCATATTTCAAACACCTGTCCACAACTATGTCCATGACAAGAGAATCTAGGAAAAGCATGTACAGACACGACACGTTAGGCAAATTCTTTGATGAATATGAAGTGATTTTTTTTTCTTCAAATCCAATGGATTTTCTACATGAAATAGAACTTTTACTCAAGTTTTACAAAATAGATCTGAATAGCACCTTCAGTTTCATTTGAAGGTTTCAATATTCGACATATAACCTCTTAGCTTTTGCTTCTTAGGTCATTCCTCAACAATTGTCCACTGGGTGACCCAAACCGATGCCTTTTCTCCTATGGATACATTTTATAGTTAGCGCTGCCACTCGAAAGAAAACTTTCACAAGTTTCCGCTCAGATAGGACTACTACTCACCAGCAAAAGAATATCCATCCGACTCTTAATGTCCTGCTAACTCATCTAGATCTTCGAATAACAAGGACCAGTATTCTCATGTCTATTTCATCGAGTGTGTTCTAACAGCACCATTGAAGTGGACATAACACTGCATACTGTCATGTGACGCTGAGACATATTAGTTTAGTGTGGTGTCATAGGAGACCATTGCTTCCTATGTGTGCCCTGTACTCATCCAACACACACAGATTAAAACTGGAATGAATGTTGCCGTGCACCTGATGTGGGTGGGGCTCCAAGGGCTGGTTCGCTAAGCTCTACTATCAATCTGAAGTTCAATTCAACTGATCTTAGGAACAATTTTGGGATTAATCAGTCATCAAAAGTTAGGAACTGTTTCATTAGGCCATTTGGGAACAATATCTTGCGCCCACATTGCCACGTTCTGGAATACATCTTGAATGTTTATGTATCCTTCCCAACTAGATCTGATCAGAGTCTGTCCAAATTCATTGTTTGGCTTGATATAGTTCCTATGTTAGTGAAACAGGGCCCTGGATTCCACATCATAAAGGCAGAATTAGCCTCTGCTGGCTAGCAATACAACAAGATCGCATGAAGAACACACCTATCACCTTGCATACACAAACAGAGAGCCTAGGTTTTAGATTTTACACTGTCCAACTGAACGTTGCCCCTCTTGCGCCCCGTCCTCCACTCATCGCTCAGAGGGTCTCACTGTTGCGGATGCTGTGGTTGGAGGCGCTCTTCGGGACCCGCGACATGTCCCGCCGGCCCCCCGTCCGTCGGATGGTGCCCACCAGGTGGTTGCGCTTGGAGATGAGGGGCATGAGGCGGTCGGTGAAGCGGTGGTAGTTACGTTCCAGCTCCCTCTGGTACTCCCGCTGGTCCTGGCCTATCAAGCCCCTGTTCCTCCTCAGGGCATCACCGCATCTGTACCAGGCAGGGACAGGCACCACACACACAAAAAAAAAAGGTAAAAGAGAAACAATGTCATAACCTCCTCAAACTACTGTAAAAGCAGGCATTTTCACATACAGATATTTCTGCAAATGGCGAGGTCACAGACAATTTTATAGTATGTTTATTTTTAGATTTGACATCGAGGAGATCGTACTTGCACAAAGATACTAGTAAGTACTCTAGCAAGTTTGTATATTGTTAAATTTGCGGCATAATAGTGATTTGCGAAATTCACGAAAATTAAACCCTCAGGAAAATAACAGCTTTTACAGTAAAACAAACAGACAAAAAAAATGTACATAAAGAGAGTGTCATCAATCTTTAAGATTGTTGACACATAACTTGTTCCCTGCAAGCTCAAAAATTCTTACTGGTAAATTGTCTACATACAGTTCAACCATGCAATACTATGCAGAATAGTGAACTGGGAACAGCTGAATATGCCTCTAATCAAGTTGCAAACAGACACCAAAAAATCATGATGCTTGAGCAATATCCATCTTACCTTCACCATACTTATCACTACTCATACTGATACTCTAAAAGGAAAGACTTATAACACCAACTCCTGTTTAAAATCTAGTCCTGGCCACATAATATCACACAATTTGCACTCAAAAGGGGAAACAAATCTGGACCTGAAAGTGACAGCTTGCTACATGACTGAAAGAAGACAGTTTACAAAAGTCTAGATTGTTTTCTATTTTTCCAATAGTGACTCACTTTTTCTGGAGATCCTTTAGGCAGAGCCTCAGGGTGTTGTGGTGTTTGTCTAGTGTCTTCTCAGCATCCAAGAACACTTGGGCCACTTCCATTGGACCCTAGGGGAGAGGATGAATGGTTGGGGAGGGGGGAACAAGACAGAAAATGTAACTGAAGATGTACAACTACATACAAACTGTCTGTGGTAACTATGTCTTTCTCAATCCATGAGATCATTCAATGGAATCCTCCCCCTCCCTCCCCCCCCCCAAAAAAAAAAAGATTAAAAGACAAATTCTTAATTGTAGTCTGAAGAAAATTTCAATTCATTAAAGTTTAGCATTTTAAAATATTGTTCATCAGTAAGTAACTTAGGAAAAGAAATTTCATTTTTAAATGCGCATCAACAAATATGTTTTTGCTGATGTGACCTGCTGGCAAAAGTGAAATAGCATTCTCTTTGCCAAATTTTCTTGATTCTATTTTTCCCAAGTCCTATTCAAAACTCACTATTTAAAATTTGCGGAAGTTTGTGACAACAGATACATATCTTGTATAAGGGATAGTTCTGTCGTTACTCGGTGTCCATTTCCTGTCTTTGTGCATGCTATTTAGCAAACCCGGCACCCATTTAATAACATCCTTGCCACTATGGACCACACCCAGGGGGGTAAAGACACGGACAAGAATGGGTGCAGTTCCACCCCCCTCACCTGGTTGACTGTGGTGCCGATGCACCCCTGTAGAACCATTTGGAGCATCTTGGGATCAGCGGGCTCCTGGATGGTGGCCAGCTCCAGCTCTTTGGTCTTCTTCTGGATGTCTTCTATGGCAACCTCCACGGGAGAAAGGACGATCTGGAAGAGGGGCAGATGAAAACCGACAAATTATAGAAATGGATGAATGAATGAGTAAGTACACAAATATACAGATAGACGGATGGATGGACAGGTAAATAGACATACACTGTTTGAACAGCTAAATAAATGATAAAATAATTGAATAAGTATACAATGATTAAATAAACAAATATAGCAGATAAATATCTCCAACAGATAAGTGACAGCTTGTGAGTGCACTTTCATACAAGGGGCTACCATTACCGTGACAGCTGTAAATCACAGCTGATTAGAATTGGAACAACATGAAATAATCACCTTCAAGGCTGAATACCATGTGGTCAAAATTCAACAATAAGACGGGTATGGGCATCATTGTACACACACACACACACACAAAATATACATTGGACTATTAGCTACAATGTATTTGCTTAATATTATTTCCTACTTCTCACTCTGTTCTTCACTTTTCCCTTCTCCATATCTCTCTCTCTCTTTCTTCTGTTACATACCTCCATTTCTCCTTACTCTCTTCCCTTCCTTTGAGACCTGATAGTCAAAAACCCCACCCATCTCTTCCATTATCCTTCTCCCTCCACCTTCCCTCTAGCCTCCTTGGTCCCTCCCCACCGCCATCCCCTCCCCCCTTCAGATGCTGCTTGAGCCAAATTTACCTCCTCCTTGTGCACGATGGACACCCTGGTCTTGATGTAAGGGAACGAGTGTGACGTCGTCAGGATGGTTTTCCTCTTGCACTGGTCCTTCAGCTCACCGTGGGCACGGCCATCCTTGGTGAAAGGGGTGGCAAACATGAACCGCTCTGGAGCAAGTAGAAAGTTTGGGAGAAAAAAAAATCACACCTTTAGTCACAGGTCACACACACACAAAAAAAAATTATTCTGTACAGATGGTAAAAAAAAAATAATTTCAAGTTTTCATTTTAGGGGTTATGGTTGTTACGAAAATTCAGTAAATTGTCATCCCGAAACATAGTTCATTTTCCTTTTTTTTTTTTTTGGGGGGGGGGGGGGGGGTGTCAGACTTCTGAATCTACATAGCATTGTATGTTTACAGCTTCCTAAAATCTCAAATAAAAACTGAATTGTTTGAGTCATTCTTTTCTGCATGGACAAAATGCCACAAATGGGTGTCTTAAACTTCATATCCTATGACAAAAAGAAACACTATATGATTTGATATGATGTGACATGATATGATATTACATATGAATAATATCATATATGATATATGGTATATGATATAATATGATATATGATATGATATGATAAATGATATATGATAAATGATATGACATGACATGACATGACATGACATGACATGACATGACATGACATGACATGACATGACATGACATGACATGACATGACATGACATGACATGATATGATATGATATGATATGATATGATATGATATGATATGATATGATATGATATGATATGACATGTTACAATACTGTATATGCTATCAAATCAAATCAAATCAAAATCTCACTGAGGTTGTAATTCCTGCTGAAGAGAGTTGGCCTCTGGAGGATCTCGTAGTAATCAAAGTACGGTTCCACATAGGTGACTTGGATGTAGGCCTTCAGTGGGTCAAGCTTGGACTTGTCGACGGTGTTAGAGTCCTTGATGACCTCCACTGTCCCTTCGCCAAAACGGTCAAGGTAGAATTTCTAGGAAAACAAAGCAGAAGATAGAGTTTATCACATGTATTGATAAATATATCAGGTTATGCAACATATGAGTAGCCTTCACACAATCAATGTTGTGATATTTGACTCTTTAAAAAAAAACCTAAAAAAACAAAACAAAAAAAAAACCTATACAAATTCAGAAATATTGAACCTTTCCAGTCCTATTTCATCCTAGCATCTACCTATCTGCATATTAACCTGCTGAAGAAGGACTGATTTCCTTATAACATGCATTTCTGATTCAGCCCAGCCCTAGATTACTCAGAACTAGTCTTCTTCAATGAGTTATGATTATTAAAGTGCAATGTGAGTTAATGCCGGAACCAGAAATTATTTGAGTGCAGGAAACTTTTGCAAATTTCATGAGAAGTGAAGACTCACGAAAGTAAAATGTACGCAAGAGTGTTTGTGTACACAGTGCACTGAATGCCAGTTGCCAATTTGCGACAGATTCATGCTGCAAAGAAAGTCATCAGCTCTAATTCACAAAAGTTTCATGTCAACAACGTTTCTAGTTTTACAGTAAGCATAAGATAAGCATATAATTCATAACTCTTTCATAATAATGCAGGATCAAAGAAACTTTTTAAAGGGACTGTACAGTACTGGTTGAGGTGAGGATTCAGGTTTATGACATTCCTAAGTGAAACAATGAGAAACCTATTATGAAATATGAAAGAGCATGTAATTTCAAGAAGGATTCAACGTTGATGAAAATTGGTTTTCAAATGGCTGAGATATCAAAAAAAGTGATAATAATAAAAGCGACAGGCCACACCTTTTATTAGGATCTCTGTTTCACGTTGTTTTTGGATATCTCAGCCATTTCAAAACCGATTTTCATAAAATAAACTTTTGATACCCCTTAAAATTGAATGCTCTTTGACATCTCATAGAGTGGTTTCTGAATATCTCGCAAAACGTTAAAAGCTAAATCCTCACCTGAACCAGAACTGTACAGTCCCTTCAAATCAATAGCAAATATCACTGAGAACTATGAACCATGTCTCCTTAAAATGCCACTTCACTGATCGATTTTTGCTGTTCTTAAATGATGATTTTATTTCATTATTTCATTATTCATTTATTTATTTATTCATTTTTTTGGGGGGGAGGGGGAGGAGGGGGGAATAGCAAGGTGAAAAGGGAGAAAGGAAATCACTTTCAGGGCATGGGTTTCTTCCACCAAAGTTCACTGACCTCTAGTCTCTGAGCTATCTCCGGCAGCTTGGTGATGGCAGGCTCCTTGTACAAGAACTCCTCTCCATTCAGGTCACCAAACTTTGGCCCGTAGAAGCCCACTCGGAAATACGTCCCAAAGAGTCGCTTTGGGCCCTGAGCGGAACAAGACCAGTGACGTATACATTGGTACTTTTAATCATGATTCAATTTTGCGAGACCACTGAGAAACTACAGAATGCTTGCAAGCAAGCAACCAGAGGGCCAATGACTTTAAAGTCCCCTCTGAAGGTTAAAGTGCCTTGCCAAGAGGGGCAACAATTGCTGCCAGGGGACTTGAACCAGGAACCTACAGATTGATCGTTTGTGGTCTCATCCACTTGGCTACAACCGCTCAGTGCCACCCACAATGATTATAATGCACTATGTACTGACTAACATTAAATAGAGATACAACAGAGACACTTATACTTATTGGAGCACTGAATGACGATGCTTACATTAAGAAGACTGAAATCTGACCCTACGTAGGGTACCTTCAAATAGAAGATACATAGTACAGAATGAAGTACGAATGAATAAAGTTCTGACACAAGTGCAGCATTACACTCCACCTACTCAAAAAGTTCTCTGAACTTAATACGGTATAATCACTAACACACTAACTTCCACAAAATATGTTATCGTTGGGGTAACAGTTATGCCTCTGACTCTATTCACCAAGTATCTTGCCTTATTAATACACTGGAATAGTTGGTCTTGCAAGCTTCTAAGTCTAATCGAACAAACTGAATCTAACTTTATCTGAAATAGAAATGAAGCACACATAAAAAGGACATGATTATCTCATTAGGTCAAAGGTCAAATGTCAAACCCACCAGGTGTGAGATCTTGTTGAAGGCATCCTGCAGCTTGCCATGGACGATGGACAGGCGCTTGAACTCCCGGTTGGCCTCGTGGATGGGAATGAGAATCTTGTAGACCTCATTCACTGCCTCGAACAGGCCGGCCTTTGATTAGAGGGCAATTCAGACACAGGGTCAAAGGTCATATGGGATTCACATGTGAAGAGCAGAAGTACTACCATGGAAATTGCGTGGGTCTGATTCTCTGTTTTATATCTTTCATCTCATTATAGAGAAGACACTTACTAACTAGTTATATGCTCAAACCATTTAACACAACCATAGGAATACCATTTTACAATCCAACATGTATAAGTAATCTAACAAGAAATTGCATTTTCATAGCTCTGTGTCAACATGCAATGCGATGTAAGCAGGTCCAAACCCCACCTGGTTGAAGGATGCTGCTGCATGCTCCAATAGTCCCACCAACCCACTTTCAGTGAAGTACTTCCCAGTGCAGATGCCCTCCTCATCTGGAGACACCACGTCATCTGACACAGCACTCTCCTCCAAGACGTTGGGTGAAATTTTCTGCAATCATCAGCAAAAAAAAAAAAAAAAAAAAAAAGAAAAGAGAAGAAAATGATTAAAATTTAAACATGATAGGCATGAATCTATAAAAAAACACATATAACACAGATGACAAAACCTTGACATTGCATAAGCAGTCATGTGGACTTGGCGATTCTTTCCTCATCAAACACAAGATCAATAAATAACTGGCAGTCAGATTGCTGTTCATAAAATGTCTCTTTTATTTTGTCACGTCAGACCTGAACGCTTTTGAAATAATTCTTCAATCGTACCCATGAATATTGCAATGTCAAAAATAGTGTAATAACAGCTCTGCTGAATTTCATGAAAAATGCACAAGGAAAATGGTTATGAGACTTGTCTGCTCCAAATATGGTAATGGAATGAGGAATCTACTGCTGCTACACCTGGCATCATCTGAGAGGAAACCACTTTAATCTTTGTTGTTCACACATAAAGTAAAACCCTATCGTCAGTACAAACAACCTCTTATTTTTGCTAGAAAAGTATGATCTCATGGTAAATTTTTAATCCACTGTTTTCATACACGAGTGTGTGCTGCAAGCATTTCAATTATCTATTTATTTATTTATTCTTTTTTTACCTCAAACTTGACACAGCCCACAGGGAGGTAGGGTTTGTCCTCCAGCATGTGCAAGTACTCAGCAACGAGGGCAGCAGAGTGGACTAAGCACTCGGCAGCCTCCGTGTGTTTGCCGTGTTCTGAGTGCTTGCCTGCCATGTTCTGCAGCCAGGTCAGGCGGAGGTCGGGGGAGTTCTGGTACCTGCAAAGTGCGAGGGTCAAATGGTCAAAGGTCAAACAGTCATGAAATCTTCCCATTAACCCGTTGGGGATTGGCTGATTTTGCTACAACATGCATTTCGCACAGACACTGGCCCGAGTTTACTCAGGACTCGTCCTCAACAGGTTAATTTGATTTGTACACAAGGACAGTGTGCTGTGTGTCACACATTGCATAATACGTGTTCTGCCAATCGAGGAATGAGAGAAGCTGTTATAACTGGTCCAGAAATAGTTGAGGTATGGTTTTAATATTTTAGGAGAAATTATTCCGGTCTCAAACAAATTAGACATCACTTGAAAAAATTAAATGACAGCTACATTTGCACAGCACCACCATTAGGTTGTTTACATTCTTTACATGCCTTGAACAAGCCAAAATATTCCCTAAGATTACTGCATGGGCATCATCAGTAGTCAATGGTCAAAACACTTTCGATGCAAAGAGACATATCACAGATGGCAGCATATCACTCTAAATACACTGATTCAAGAATGAAGTCAAAATAGAATACTTGCTTAACCCTAAAAAGACTGGGCTATTTTGATGCCTTGTAGGACGGGGGGGCTCATTGGGCCCCTCCTAAGATCTCGGCCGTTGAACGCGTGATCGCAAGGAAAATTGGCACGCGCGTCACCCACAAAGTAATCTATAAAACTGAATAGGTAATGATTTCACAATTATTCAAATTTATTTTTAATAAATTAATTATGCTAATTTATGCATGAAATACAATAAATGGCTGTAAATCTGTAATCAAAGGTCCAAAACTGCTAATTTTTGGTCAAGGTACTTTTTGTAGGATTCTTATTGAATGTACATAAAAAAAAAAAGAAATGGCAGTATCAATTTTTTTTCTTATGTATTTCATTGTTTTTAAAATTTCTTATGTATTTCTTTGTTTTCGACTTTTTGTTTTTTATTGGTTTTTTTTCAATGGAAATCATCGGCGACATTATTCAGATCATAAACAACATGAAATAAATTGATTTCGATCTGTTAAAGTAAAAATAATGATACATTTATGAATTTTGGTCAGAAACAGAATTTGCATTGGATTTGTACATGAATCACGTTTCTGAGCAATTTCGGGTCTGACATGCACATACAAAATATTGCATAACTTCAGAACCGCCTACCCGAGCGTCGCGAATTTGGTCTCAAAAGTTGCGCAAGACTCAAAAGAAAAAAGTCATAAAACGTCATGGCGCGAGACTTTTACGTTACAGATTTATCGCGAAAAATGTCGAGGGGGGGCCTAAAAAGCCCCCCCCCCCCCCCCCCTCAGTCTTTTTAGGGTTAACTCTCTGTGTGCTTTGAATGCTGATTGAGAAAGAAAACCCCAGAGCACTTTACACACTGTCCAAAGTCACTGGCCTCGGAAAGGGTAAACCCTTTCAGGCCTACCACCTCATAATACCATTGACATTGTCTGCAAACATTATAACATGACAACAAGAGGGTTGAATATTGAAGTATGGCATAAATAGAGCACCAGCTTGCAGTATTTGGCCTTGGTGTGTGTGTAGGGGGGGGGGGTCATCT
The DNA here is from genome assembly GCF_964275005.1 of Diadema setosum. Taxonomy (NCBI): domain Eukaryota; kingdom Metazoa; phylum Echinodermata; class Echinoidea; order Diadematoida; family Diadematidae; genus Diadema; species Diadema setosum. Next base: position 14,629,978 of record NC_092697.1, read on the forward strand.
TACCCTTTGGCAATGCGGTACATCAGGTCCACCAACATCTCTGTGTCCTCCTTGAACTCTTTCATCTTCACCGTGTCCGACAGGATCATGTGGAGGTTGAACACTTGATCTCGCACCTAGGACGGAGGGAGGGGTTACAGTCACGCTATGATACCCAAAGATTCAAACCTACTTTAGTGACTACCTTGGTATAAAGACCATCTGCCCGTAAAGACTGGCACATCTAATTCCTTTATAAACAGCATACATGCAGTTTGGCACTGCTTTTAAATGCTTGCTTTAGGTGAAGGCTGGTTTGACCATACTGTGCTTTGCTAACAATGTTCAAACTGTCCATCACCAGGTATGACCCATTCATGGACACTGTATTTTGTATTGCCAGTAATTTTCACACGAGGTGCACACTACGAGGTTCATCCATTACAAACGGATTATGCACATATCGTGTGTTTCTACCAATGATTACACAGTGTATAATGACAAATGATTACCCAGCATCACATGCCGTGGTTCAAAATCTCTATCTGCTTAATGTCTGTGAATTAACCCATTGAGGGCGGACAAATTTTGCTACAGCACGCATTTTCCACAGACACCTGCCCGAGTATACTTGGGAATCGTTCTCTGTGGGTTTAATATCTATCATTGTTTGATTATGACCAATGCATTGATGACACGTTACATAATCATAATAGAAGTGTGGATAATTAGAACTTTCACACAATTCGCAGCAAACCTGAAAGCACAGGTAAAAATTAGAAAGTTTGAAGTTTTTGGGTCCTATTTCAGATTATCGTAATTTATTTCTATTCAAATGATATGCCAATGTTATAATACCTTCAGCCTAAAATTCAAAGTCTCTTAAATGCTTTGTAAGTCATACTGTAGGTTTGTTCAATTAGCTGCACACGATTATCACAAAACAAGGCCTCACTTGTTCTGGGAATGTGGTCTGCTGCAGCTCTACATCCTCCTCAGCATACGTGAGGATGGTCTTGAGGGAGCGTCGGAGGTACTCCTCGTTGAAGTTGGTTTCCGTGCCGACCAGCGAGGAGAGGGACATGGTGACCTGCATCTTGACCCTGGCAAAGTTCTGTGGATCGGACATGGGCAGCATCAGCATTTGGACAGATTAGAATGTTGTGTGTGTGTGTGTGTGTGTGTGTGTGTGTGTGTGTGTGTGTTCTTAGAAATGCTTTACATGTGTCTACCATATATCTCATGTACTTGTCAGGTATGAATAGAGCAAACCCCCATTCCTTTTCCAAATTGCACAGTCTAGACGAGATGGCTACAAAACAGGAGTGATTCAACAATGGCAAATACAATGCATTGTTTTGTCGTTATGCATATCATATGTACACTTTATTGCACATCAGCACACAACTTTAATACACGATATACATTGTAACTTGATCTTGATTACTTTGAGGTTGTCTGCCACAAATCCCTCTAATGTAAGTGTATCCAAAATGTTCAAATACATCAACAAAACCTTCAGAGAACTTTCAAGAACACTGAATAGACGAGAGTTATTGACGATATTCAGTCACACAAATAAACATATCCAGATCAATGTATCTCCCACAAAAAATATAAACATAATTCTATTATCATGCTCTATATAACTCATTACAAATAAGTATATGAAAAATATTGATATCTTCTGATATTGATAACCTTTGAACACTGTGTCATCGCAAAACTTGCATTATCATGATACTTTATATGCTAACCTATTGCACAGAAGCATAAAAAAATATTTTAAAAAATGAAACAACTTCTGAAATTTATAACCCTGTCACACTGTCAAACTCACATTGCCGATCTCAAAATTCTGCCTCATGAGCAGGTAGAGAGAGGCACTGGCGTGGGAGCGCACACTGCTGATACAGGAGCTGCAGTGGTGGAGGAGGCGGAAGCACAGGTCTGCACACTGCTCCGTCTCTTCCTCAAACAACAGCTCAGGGTACTGGCAGAAACAAGAGAACACCATGGATATATAGATAAATGAAGAACTTGTGTGACTGTCTAATTGACAGATAGACAGACAGACAGACATATAGACAAAAGAACAGACAGACAAACAGACAGATAGATAGGCAGATAGGAAAATAGATAAACAGACAGACCAACAAAGTAACAAACTGCATGAGTCAACATGCAGTACATTGTATTAGGGCTGCCAACACGATGACATGGAAAACAGGAAAATTTACAGAGATCCTAGAAAAAATTGTGTTACATTGATTGATTAAGGCCCATTGAGGTAATTCATTCAGTAAAATAAAACACAAAAGTAAATCACACTGGCATTGACAATGACGGCCGGGCAGCCTTGAAAGCATCTTGTGTTTCTATTAGATTGCTCAAAATACTCTATATGAATCCAAAACCGATACTAACTGATTACTGGTTAACTAACATCCTAACATCCATTAGGGAAAAGACAGAGGGGATTGGGGAAAAGGGGCGACAGTCTGAAAGAAATTGAATTGAATTGGAACATAAGAAAAAAGGGGGAGGAGAAAAGTGCAAGAAACTTCCTGTTTTAAGATATAATCTTCTTCAAATGGACAAGAAATTGCACAAACAGAAAAACCATGGCAACACTCATCACTGAAATTTGGCTGATTCTTCCAAATAGTTGAGAATCTTCAAAGTGTGAAGTCTGCATTCTTGTCATTCATATATTTAACCCTCCCCTTCACTAGTGTAAGATGCTACCAAAAAAAAAAAAAAAAAAGTTAATGTGGAAACACCGGAAGGCACTGACCTTGAAGACAAGTGACCGCTGGGTGGCCAGAATGCTCTCCATTACGGTCGTGCTCTGGTTGCGGGCCAGGGCATGGAGAAGGACAGTCATGATGCCGGTCAAGCAACCCTGCAGGTGGTCAGTCTGGGACACCGTCTGGTAGAATTCAGAGAGCAAGGAGTGGAGACTATGAAATGGTTGCTTAGCAACAAATGGTACTCATCACTCCTTTTCTGAGATGCCAAGATCGGGTCACAATTACAAGGCAGGGTACTTATTGCTTGTCAACAAACAATCTGATAGTATTTGCCCTGCTTGTGTGCTGCTGAAAGCCGAAGAGCTTTGGTTAGCAAGGCAGTGGTGTAACACCTATATTACTTTTACACTAAAAAAAATAAATGCACGTACACACAAAGAGCAGTAGGGGAGATATGTATATGCGTATTACGTACATCTTGGTAGGCAAAGATAATTTCAACATGGGGGAGGTTGCTACATATTCTTTTGTCAGGATACAAGAGAAAGTTCTACTTTTCAGGGAGTCTCCTGCTTGTCAGAGAGTCTTAGTGGCTCTGTAGTTACCTGCACCATCAGCTCCAGGGTGTCGAGTACGGTGAAGGAGACCTCGTTGGCTAGCAGGGCCTCCAGGGCCGCCTCCTGCTCCAGCTCTCCCTTGGGTCTGGGGGGAGACAACACCATGATATAGTATCAAGAAGTTACAGCTGGGTTAAATGTCTTATCTTTCATGTTGTATACAGATTAAGACAATTATGGAGACAGGGCAGATCTAATGTGGGAATCACTTGTGGACTCACATGCTCTAGGCTAGAGGTAAATGATTTCATTCTGTGAACCTTAGTCCACATTTTATTTTGATTTAACCCTAAAAAGACTGGGCTATTTTGGTAGCTCGAAAGACTGGGGGGGGCCTAAAGGGCCCCCCCTTAAGATCTCGGCCGTGGATCGCGCGATCGCCGCGGAAATTTGCACAATGGTAGTGTGCGATGTAATCTACAAGATCGTATATTTAAATTTTCCAAAATAGTCTTCTTTTATTTTATTTTGATTAATTATGCTAATTAATGCGAGAAATCAGACTTTTTTTATCTAAATCAGTAAATAAAGCTCCAAAAGTGCTCATTTTTGGTCTAGATAATCTTTGTAGCATTCTTAGCAAATATACTTGAAAAAAAATTCGGTATCAAAATTAATTCCTAATTTATTTTATTGTTTTATGAATTTCTTATGTATTTCCTTGTTTTTTCGACCTTTTGTTTTTGTTGTTTTTTTCCGCAAAATTTGTGGCAGACCCTTTTTGAAGCATGATACTACTAAAACAAATTGATTTTAGCCATTGAGAGTAAAAATAAGCATATTTATATGAACCATATGATAAAACTCAATTTGTATTGACTTTGTACACAAAATCGCATTTTTGAGCCATTTTCGGTCTCACGTGCATGTACAAAATGTTATGTAACTTCAGAACCGTACCCCCGGGCGTCACAAATTTGGTGTCAAAATGTGCGGGAAACTCGAAAGAAAAAAGTCACAGAGCATCGCGGCGAGAGCATTGCGTGTTGCTGAGTAATCGCGCGAAATGTCGAGGGGGGGGGGGCCTTTTAGGCCCCCCCCAGTCTTTTTAGGGTTAAGCAATAATGTCAAAACCTCACAACATTTTTGTATACTTGTATACATGCAACAAATTCTGGCAAAAAAACAATAGAAAACAAAAGGTCGAAAAAACAGTAAAATACATAAGAAATTAACAAAACAATACAAAACAAAAGAAACTGATTTTGATTGCGCTTTTTTTTTATCAGAAAATTGTTTGATATGTCTTGAGGAACTCTGACACAAAAATTTAGCAATCCTTCAATCTTTTTAATGGAGTTATAGGTGAAAATATGATTTCATGCGTAAATTTGCATAATCAATTTATTAAAAAATATAAAATCAAATTTTTTCTACTGTATGACCATATAATCTTGTAGTTGACATCCGGCTCTACGTACAGGCAAAATTTTGCGGCGATCGCGTGATCGGCGGCCGAGATCTGAAGGGGGGGTCAAATTGACCCCCCCCCCCCCCCCCCCAGTAAAAACTTAGTCTCAAATAGCCCAGTTAGAATAGGGTTAAGGAGCCTCACATCCCTTTAACCCACTGAAGACTAGTCACAAGTATATACTCGGGTAGGTGGCAATGGGAAATGCGTGTTATAGCACAATCAGCATGTCCTCAATGGGTTAAGAAGCCTCACCTGTCTGGAACCTCTGTGTTCTGTCTCCAGTGGGTCAGGTCCTTCCTCCACCTCAGTCTCTCCGTCTGTCCCAAGGCTGGACTGAACCCTCGGTCTAGGGCCAGGACCCAAAAACAAATCCATGTCTCTGAATGACACACTTGCTTATCATCCTTCATACAGATTCACACTCATCACTCTTACTTTCACCTTTATCTACCGGCCCTCATGCTGTAGCACAGACGGCTGTGAGCAAAGGGCTAGAGAGTCAAAGCTGAGCGTGTCAGCATGAAAACCTTTTGGGATCGCCAATTGTGATTATTATTTGTGGCAAGGAGAATTTTAATTCGATTTATCAACCGGCCATCAGTGCGAAACGTGTATGCATGGGCTTCTTCTGACTGTGCTCTTAAGAATTACCATGTGGTCAAGATTTTTCCTATCACTGTTTGGTAGCAAAATTTGATTATTCAAAGTCATAACTCAGAAAGATCTGCAAAGGCCCTTTTGCCGTGTGTTGGCTCAGAATGGTGGTGTGACTAGTCTCAGGTCACATGACTCCGTTTGCTCCTCTTGCAATTACTACAAAAGAATCGCCTGAAACAAAGACTACACATATATGATAAGAAACATTTAGCTTTCAGTAGTACGCAAACTATGTCCTGTGCAAGACAGAGGTGGACAATTGTTCAGAAAGTTGTTGTGTATAACAATGACAGGTGTACAAAATGAAATTGAGTTGGCAGAACAGAGAAAGCCATAATGACTATAAATACAATTTACATAGCACTTACAATGGGTGTTTCTAAGCAATACATGTTCAATGGAAAATTAGAACAGCCAAAGAGTAACAAAATTATGAAAGTACACTGTGATCGGATTTCAGCGTCTACTGGATTACAAAATGATCTTCTTTTTTTTTTTCTTAAACTCTCATCACTCTATGAGAACCTTACTGAAAACTATCTTTATCCCTAATTACTACAGGATTTCCCTCAAGTATAATGAGAATTCAATTTGAGTATTTTAGTCGTGATTGGGTTCTTTCATTTCCTCTGTGCGCATGGAAGAGCCTGTCATTGTGTTTTGACGTGTCCCAAGATTGTAGCAAATGTATTGTGGCTGGCTGGTGTATGTAATATGAGAGCATCCCGACGCACGGCGGCGCCCTCACCTGATGAGCCCTGCCTACTGTGCCTCTGGATCATGTCGCTCCTGGCGCTGGTCGTGCCCAAGATGGCCTCCTCCAGCCGCTGCTTGATCACATCGTTCTTCTTAAAGGACATCCTGTTGAGCCGCTGGATGACCGCATGCTTGCCCTACACAGATAAATGTAAATGCAGACCAATGCAAGAAGTAAACCTTTTATGTATGTCAGCACTCTTTTGAGCCTTGCAGCAAAGCTGGTTTATGGGTGGTCCGTTATTCCCCTAAAATCTTATCCATAATGTACGTTACTCAGCGTATTCCCCTCAAAACTTGACCATAGTGTACGGTGGTCAGAGTATTTCAATAAAAACTTGACCATAATGTAAGATAGTCAGTATATTCCCCTCGAAACATGACTGTAATGTAAGATGCTGTTGATGGTGATGATTCACAGCATTTGTATGGCACAATATATTTGTTAAAAACAGACATTCAATGTAATATGTTCAGTATATTCCCCTTTAGACTTGACTGTAATGTGAAGTGGTCTGTGCATTCCCCTCAAAACCTGACCTTTAAAATGAAAACAAAGTTCTGGTAAGGGCTTGAGAACCCGTCTGGCACCATTTCATATTTGCTTGCAATATATCGATAGAGTCTACAAAGAAACTTACCTGGCTGACGCGGTTTGCCGGAATGATGAGTCGTTTTGGAGTATTTTGAGAAAAATAATAAAAGTCGGTAGACCGACTTTTATTCCAGAAGGCTCCACACTAACTCGGTCTCAGGGAAAACTCGACCCTATTTCAGACAATTTACACACAGTTCGTGATCGCCATGTTCATCAGTACTCTATAATACTACAGGTACCAAACGAGGCCTTACTGAGCAGACAGGAAAGTGCGTGCTAATCCTGTACAAAACAAATGGACAGCGCGCGGTCCTCAAGCCTACTAGTATACGCACATCACCTCAGTTGCTGAGATGCGCGGTCTTTGAAGTTTTTGTTGTTGTTTATCAAGCGTCTTTGATTGTTTTTAGAGGTGCTTGAGAGGCGCACACTAATTTTGTATGCGCGCCAAAGAGGTTTTTGACGCGCGCGTTGTAACAACTCGGACCATTACTGCGAGTAGCCAGAACGCTACAATGTAGTTTATACAGGCCGCTCCCATATGCATAGTACACCACACTGTACAATCCAGAGGGACAACCAATACAACTCATCCCGCCGTCAAGCAAAGCGAGGCCGAGTTATCCCCGAGTCCGAGTCTAGCCTGACCCCGTTCGGGTAAGTTCTGAGACTGAACGTTTTTGGTTAATATTTCCCATTTTCGTCGGTAACAATTAACTATCTTGTTATTACAGCTTTATTCCGCACATTTCCTAGGCATACGTTCACATTTTGGAGCAAAATTTGACAACTTTTGCAGGCGTACCAGAACTTTTTTTGGGCTTTAAGTAATGTGGTCAGTGTACTTCCCTAAAAACTTGACTAAAATGTCAGGTGTTTGTATTTTGTTCCAAACTTTGACTTAAAAAAAAAAAAATCAACATCATGTAAAGTTGGCCCAGAATGCGGTCAAAAGCCAATCAACAGCCGCAGCAAATACAATGCCTGCTGGGCCCCGTTGCTAGAAACTTTGCGTTTAAACGCAACTTGCAACTGATTGTCACTGGCCAATCAAAATCATTGTTGCATGCATGTCTTCTTAATAGGGCAGACCCTGAGCCAATCAGAATGGTTGTTTCAAAATTAGCAATTATTTGCAATTGATTGCAACTTTCTTGCAACGGGGCCCAGGACATCTAAACTACACGCGAAGGCTACATGAAGATGTGAAGCTTCATTAAGAAGTTTACCCAAAGGACACACAAAGATTATACCACCACTCATGAAATTTGTTGCTGGAGCCTGAAAAACTCCACTAGTAGTTATACGATGGCTTAAGATGCCCTTACAAATGACCAAATGTTTAAGCGATCACAGCCAAATTTGAATATTCCCTCTATCGTGTGTCCATCCTTGCCCAATTTCATGGCAGTGTGATGCCTGTATGAACAGGCCAGAGACGGAGATCTTCCCCCCGACCACACCCACCTTGTACTCAAAGCAGTAGATGCAGAAGAAAAGGATGTCCAGCATCTTGGTGACCCGCTGGGGGCGCTGCGAGGCCCAGATCTCCTGCAGGGTGCGCGGCTCCACATTCTTCACCACCCAGATGAAGCACATGAGAAGGTCCTTAGTTGACTCTTCTGACAGGGGCGTCTGACCCTGGCTGGGCGAAGTCTGGGTGGTAACCATGGCAATGGGAGAGGTCAGAGACAGCAAATCGAGTGAACATTTGATAGCAGGAAAAACAACAACACACCAATGAATTTTTGCTCATTAACAAATAAACCCTCTTTGCTAAATACAATCTTTTGTGCATGAGGAAAAATCTTTAAAAAAGCTAACTCTGCCATGAGAAAATCTTATGTTCAGCACATAATAAAAGTCACTTGACCAAACATATATAAATATATCTATGTAAATATTAATGCATGAAGAGTGATATCCACACAAAATATGACAGAGTTCACTTTGAATTTGACATTAACATAGCACTGTAACAGGATTTCTTTGCACAAAAGATCGTACTAGTTACTGTGATTGAAACTTGCATATGATAACTATAGTTGCAGCTTATCTGTAGACAATATTTCAAGCTGTTACCAATACAATATTGCTGTTAAATGGTAAACCGTGTAACGGTTAGCTCTCTCTCTACTAACAGGTTACAGAAAGTCTTTTGAGTACAGAACTGGGCACTGTTTCATGAAAGTTGTCAGTCATCACAAGTTGTCAGTCTCTGACAATTACCATGGTAACAGTAAATGACCAGAGCTTCTCAGCCAATCAGAAACCAGCATATTTACTGAAATTGTCAGAGATTGACAACTGCCATGAAATGGTGCCCTGATCTGTGAGGTGTGTTGGTGGTTTGAAGAGTACTGTACTCACTTGGGTGCTCTGGGCAGAGTCCGTCCTCTCCGCGGCCCCCGTGTAGATGCTGGTTCCGGCGATCGCCATGGCAACAGACTGGTTGAGGGGGACGTCCACGTCCTCCATCTCCCCCAGGGCGGCCGAGGGCCGGTGCTTGGGGTCCACGCTGCCGCAGGTCAGCTGTGGCAGGGCGTCGGTGATGATGCCCAGGAGCGGCAGGTAGAGGGCGGCAACACGCATGCGGCACTCCCGGCTGGAGAAGCGCTGGTCGGCGTCATGGCACGCCAGCAGGTTGGTGATGGTGTCTATGGCCTGGCGATGCAGGTTGCTGTTACTATGGCAACAAGAAGGGAGATGAGTCATATTTGATATTTCAGCTACAGTTTCCATATCTTTCCTAAATGCCAGGTACACTTATGTGAAAATAACACCAAAATATGATATGAATACCATCGTGAAGCAATTTCGTACACCAAAATAAGATGTCAAAACATTTTACATTTTTTCAAAAATTTTCTTGATCAATCCCTCAGAATATTAAAATGAGCAAGCAAACATAAATAAAAATTGTTCATGTATGCTATATATTTTTATATATGTTTCATGTATGTCACATACAAAAATCAGAAAATGTTATTTTTAGCTAATACAGGTAAAAGCATGTTCCCATACCAAGATATATCAGAGTTAACATTTGTTCTTTTTTACTTTGAGTGGCTTTAAGAAAAAAAGATGTGAAATTTCAAAATGTCATATCTTCCTTATTTCTTATCTGATTTTTGTCATTTTTGTTATCGTTCTGTAGGGAATATTTTTTCTCTTTCTTTTGAAGTTTAATTTTGGGGTGGATTTCCTCTCTAAAGCATTGTGAAATCTCGGTACACCCTGGAGGGTACTCACTGGGTGGTGAGGACGTTGGCCAGGTCGGAGAGGAGCAGGGCGACCAGGTAGTGCTGCTGGCGGTAGTCGTAGGACAGCTCAGCCATCTTGTGCTGCTCGCCGAGCGAGGAGAGCGCCGTGGAGATGGAGATGAAGGAGCCGACGGAGGTGGTGCTGACGATGGACGGGGTCGGGGACGGGGGCCGCGAGAGGGACGCATGGGAGGTGGCCGAGAGGGAGGTGCGGAAGGGCAGGTTGAGCGTGACGTAGTGCTCGTGGCTGCAGACGATGCGCAGGAAGTCCAGCTTGAGCAGCGCCAGGGTCGTGGGGTCGTTCAGCGCATTGATCTTACCGGACACCTGCAGACCAAAGGAGGCACAATGTGGTCATCGTTTCTTTTTTCTAGGATTTAGTTTCTTTTTCTTTTCTAGGATTCCGTTTCATTTATATCATTTGTTTTATCTGTGCACAGATATGTGACATTGTTAGCCACGATGTTGCTCATGGCTGTGTCAGTGGAAGCTGTCACTGTCATACTGCTACTGTGGAGACACTCAATTGAGTGGAGAACAAAGAACACGCTGAAGAACAGCCCTGGCTGAAATTTAGGTAATTGTTATAACGCTGTTCCCCTGTTTCAGAACAACAGTCAAAAAGATTGCTTGCGTGTATACCGTAATCAAATGTGTGTACTTGTGTGTAATGCGTATTGCACAGCACTCATTGTCTAGAGTGACGTATCCTGGGCACACGTCTTTACCCACGTTGCGTAGTGAAGTAATATATCAATTTTCATGCACGGAAATGTCATATCACATTCAGTCTTTTTCAATAAATAGGATAAAAATTAACGAGTATAAAGTAATTGTGCTGCACAAATGTTAGAATGTGCATACACATATGTTTTGAGCTACTCAGCTCGAAAATGTAATCGCACAAAAGTAAAGACGCAAATACCTGCTTGACGTAGTTTTGGAGGAGCCTGAGGACGAAGCCTCGGTCCATGAGGGTCAGAAGATCCTGGATGAAGAAGGCTAGGCTGGCATTGAGGAGTTGGATTGCCTTCACCTCCTGGAGAATGAACATCCACAAAAAATGAGATCAAGAGAAAGGATAACTAATCTTCAGATAGGAATCATTAAAACCAACTTAGTTTGTAACTTTATCAAATGACAAACTGATCTAGTTCAGTATCAATCACAAGAAACACTTGATGCATTTTTTCCTTAAAAAAAAAAATCCAGATCAAATATGAATATTAATGATAATATAATATGGTCTCCTTACTTCAGGGTAGCCTCTTCAGTGTTGGCACTGTTCTACTGGTATAGAGGGCCCTGCCATTACTACATACCTGCCAACATTTCAAGATGAAATATCTTACTTGTGGATTGCAAAAATCTTATTTTATATGCAAACTGAAGTTAAAAATCTTACTTTTGGTCAAATCTTCAGAAAATACACATGAAAGGTATATCTAAATATTTTTTAAAAATCTGATTTCTCTGACAGAAAATCTGATTTTGCTATTTTTAACGTAAAAAATCTTACTGAATCTGATAAAATCTTACTAGTTGGCAAGTATGTTACTACATTGTATTACCCTAGCATTGCCAGGTACCCATTTATACACCTGGGTTGAGAGGGACATGATGAGAAAAACCATCTTGTCCAAGAATGTAAGCACTGGACTGTATTCCAACTCGGGTCCTCCGGTGGAAAGTCATGAGTCTTATCTAATATGCCACTAAAAGTATCATCAATGATACATATGAATATTCAACAAAAATGAAGCACACTAAAGACAAATATTTATAAACAAAATCTATTGCCAGTGCAACTGATTCACATCACATCCCCATTGAGTGCCATACTGTTAAAGAGTATGTCAGAGTACTAAAATAATGTTCTTGTCATTCTATGTATATCAGAGCCCACATTACTGTTTGTATTTAATTTTATGTGTTGGTCAACTATGCCATGGTATAACATTAATTTTAGTATCCCCTTTGAATTATAGGTAGATAACAAATGCTTCAAAAACTCTGCTAGTCTTCGCCACAAGATTTTGATAGCAGATTTTCCACATGACTGTGCAGAAAGCAGCCAACCTTAGCATAGTGTACTCGACATGCATGATGCATAGATCTGTCTAAGTATGCCAATTCCCAGCTCCAGAAGATGTGGAAGACCAAGGAAGACTCGGTCTGAGTGTATCAAGGCCGACATGAAAATATGAAACCTAACTCATGTTGACCCATGAAACGAAGTGGGAGGAAGTGCAGGTGTTCTAAAGACACTTTAACCACCTGCTGACTACCCCGGAAACTGGAACACCTGCAGCAAATGTAAACTAAATTCAGAATCACAATCAATATACCAAAGTGTGAAAGATAAATGCACTAATTAGAAGTTGTCATCTCCGAATTTTGGCACACCTTGTTGTATCTCGCGATGATCTCGGTGGTCACCATGGTAACCACGGAGTTGATGTCATTACAGAAGCTGTCGGTGAATCTCATCTTGCGGTAGGAATCAAGCCTCTCGCAGTCTGCTAGGTGTTGCGCCATGCTCTTTACCTGGAAAACAAATATTATTTGTAGTTTGTGTTACCCATTTGTAGGCATGTCATTTTCACACAATGAGCCACAAAGCACAAATTTCCACTAACCTGTCATCTATGCAATGTAACATTGATTGGAAGGTGGGGGTAAGGACTGAACATAGAGCTGCATTTACATATCGCTAGAGGGCGTACTCATTTAAATCGCTGTGATCGTATGGAGAGCTCGCCGCCATTACTAAGAGTGGCAAGTGAGAGTGGCAAGTGCATTACATGCGCACTGCATCTGCCAAAATTGTGCAGGCAGACGATATTGCCAGTGCGTACTTGGGCTTTAAATAATTCTGTATTTTGTATTACAGATTTTCTAACAGCCATTTATGATGTATGTCAAATAATTTGAGAATTAATATCCCATGACAAGATTAAATGCATTAGCTGTGTAGTACCGTTCAGGACTGTGTGTGTGTGTGTGTGTGTGTGTGTGTGTGGGAGAGGGAGAGAGAGTATGTGTGGGTGTGTATGTTTGTGTGTGCAGGCATATTCACAGGTTAGGATTAGATAGTGAAAATATAGTTAAAGTTTGGGAAATAGGGGAGGTTGTTGTAAGAAGCCAGAAATTTGAGGGAAATATATATGATTTTTATTCTGTTGATAAAGAGGAATATAATATTTCTTTGAAAATTTTTGAGAATGTAATTTTATTGAAAGATGTTTCATTTAGAAAGGTGTATGAACTCTTTGTTACAAATTTACAGCAATTGTATGTTTTACGAATGAAAGATGGCCAAAATGATTATTTGTTTTCGAAAAAGGAAATTACACATATATTTTTAAGACCAAGAATGACAACACTTCTAACAAAACTTAGGGAATTTCAGTATAAATTATTACATGGAGTTGTTTATACAAAGGAAAATCTTTTTGAGTTTGGTTTCGTTGCAAATAACCGGAGTTCTTTTTGTGAGCAATCGGTAGAAACATATAAACATTTATTTTGGGATTGTGTGTATGTTAAGAATTTGTGGCAGGAAGTGATAGATAGGTTTGAGATGGCAGATCTTCGAAATATAGAGTGGAGAGACGTTCATTTTGGTGTTACGGGAAGGGATCCAAAAGTAAAATTTTATAATACAATAATTTTTATTTTGAAATATATCATTTTTAGATCTAGGTCGGAGGGAAAAATTCCTACTTTGGAGGAAATTTGTAAAAGAATAATAAGTTTTCGGGATGAAGAAAAAGAAATTGCTATAAAAAGAAATAAGCTGGGATTACATTTGCTGAAATGGGAAAATGTTTCTGAATTTGAAAGTCGTTTTTATTAGGAAGGAAGGTGGTATCGCTTCGGGTGTGTTTTGTGTGTGGGGTGTATGTGTGTATGTGCGTTTTTGGTGTTGGTGTGTATGTGTGTTGGTGTTTGGGGTGTATGTGTGTGGTGGTTGTGGATGTATGTGTTTGGGGTTGTGGTGGGGGTGTGGGATAGGTTTGAGTGCATCGGGATTGGTGGGGGATGGGGATTTGATTTCAATGAAATGATTTCATTCTAGTTTGTATAACGTATTTTTGTTGCTTTTTTATGTATATACCCTTGTATATATATACCCTTACATACTCGATTTATAATCGAGTTGTTATGTTGAAGAGAGATGATTGGCAGTATAAGTATACCATAGTCAAAGATACATATATATATATATATATATACATTTTTTTTTTTTTTTTTTTTTTGGTACATGTCAATACTTTCTCGTGAAGAAATGGTCAGTAGGATTGATTTATAATCGAGTTGTTATGTTTGAAGGGAGATGATGGGCAGTATAAGTTGGTAATGGATTTGTCTTTTGAATGGCATTTGTACCGTTCTTATGTTCATGTTACACCCAGAATGGGTTGATTTATGATTAATTTGAATGAAATCAATAAAATATCATTGAAAAACAAAATATTCACTATGTCCCATTCAAATTATTGTATTCCAAATTAAGGTTGAGGTGGGGGGCTTCAGTAAGTGTGTGTGTGTGTGTGTATTTGTGTTTGTTATGGATGTGTATGTGTGTGTGTGTAGGCCTACTTGTGTTTGTTATGGATGTGTTATGGATGTGTATGTGTGTGTATTTGTGTTTGTGTCACCCGTGCGCGCACGCGCGCGTGTGTGTATGTGTGTGTGTGTGTACAAGTAATGATCCTTTGATCTCAAAATACACCAAATTCACTCTGAAGCTACCTTTTTTTCAAGTAGCCTAACTACTTCTGTAAAAGTATGGCCTTTTCCTCTGATTTCAGCGATTTTGCTACCCTTTTCACTATACGCGCGTACATCGCCCGTCCGTGAACAACCCCTTTTACACGCATTGTTTATACAGGACTTGTAATGGCAGTGTCCCCAGGGCTGTAGGTATGGGGGACCTGGCCCCCCCCCCCCCCACCCAAAAAAAAAAAAAAAAATGTATGCCACCATGTGCCTCCCACCCCCACCCCCTGAAAAAAAAAAAATGCTTAATAAAAAATAATCACAGTAGCAGTTCAAGGTGCCCCCTACAAAATTGCGAGGCCCCCAGTGCCCCCTACTGGAAAAATCCTAACTATGCCACTGATTCCCGCCCCCGGGGTTACAAATTATCTCCAAGTTGCGTTCACCACTCGATCAATCAGAG
The DNA here is from genome assembly GCF_964275005.1 of Diadema setosum. NCBI lineage: Eukaryota > Metazoa > Echinodermata > Echinoidea > Diadematoida > Diadematidae > Diadema > Diadema setosum. Next base: position 14,645,203 of record NC_092697.1, read on the forward strand.
CTAATTAGCTGCGTAGCTGCACTTAAATGTCCGCGATACATCCGCGATGAACAACCAGCGCTCAGCGTATGAAAATTGATACACTACTGAGGAGATAATTATTTAGCTTTAATTTACATAAAAAATAGCAATTATATTGCCTAACGCGTGGTTTTGTGAATGAGATTATCAAATTATCACTCAAATCGTTGATTTTCATCGCGTGTACATGTACGTCTTGCAAAGGAGCAAATCGGGTGGTTGTCAACGCAACGGTACATTGGTAATACACAAGCGATTCGCACTGTACTGAAGTTTTGCCACTCTTAGTAATGGCGGATCGTGCTCCATGCGATCACAGAGCCTTAACGTGCGCGCCTATGACGAGTCCGCACTCTAGTACGTATAATACAGCTCTATGGGACTGAATACAATTCTATTAAAATGAAGAAACAATATATTTGCTTCAGAAGAAAAAAGTGTAATACAAACAGAATGGAAAAGACAATGGTTATAATTAATGAATGGACATTTACAGACACAAAACATTTTGAAAGAGAATGCGCTTTGAAATAATTGTCACCATTCCAAAATTTTCAGTATAGTTCTGACAAACTGATGTCATCTACCACCTATATGTACCGCTTGTGTGATGACAAAGTTTCTGTTTATCACTGTTTCTATAAAAATCACACTAGTCCACCTGAAACCATTTCTGCCGAGTTTCTCAGTGACATCTACATAAAAAAACGTAAAAGAAAATATTCATGAATGTTCGCATGGTCTTCGAGTCATATCAATACCCCTACTGACATCTAGTCAATTCATGCGATTATATGACTACATTTTCAACAGAGTGAATATATGTTTGAGATATTTCACATATAAACATCTGTCACCAGTTCTACAAATAATTGGGGACACTAAACGTGGGACCTGCATGTCCAATGGAGAAAATTCTCCATGTAAATGCACAACCCTTGACCATCGATCGGTCAACTCACAATGAGTTCGAAGAAGAACCAGGCCCTGTTGAGAGCTTTTTCCTTGGCCTTGCCATTGGACACCACAAACTGAAGGGTCAGCTCCTCATGAACCAGCTGTAATTGAAAACACAAACAGGTTGGTATGACTGAAAGGAATTTATAACCAATTCAATTCAATTCAATTCAATTCAATTCAAACTTTATTTTCACTGTTTTAAATAAAAACACAAACAGGTGGATATGAATGAGAGGAATTTATAGTCAGCTGTAATTGAAAACACAAACAGGTTGATATGAATGAAAGGAATTTATAACCAGCTTTCATTGTAAACACGAACAGGTGTATATGAATGAAAGGAATTTATAACCAGCTTTAATTGTAAACACAAACAGGTGTATATGAATGAAGGGAATTTATAACCAGCTGTAATTGAAAACACAAACAGGTGGATATGAATGAAAGGAATTTATAACCAGCTGTAACTGAATACACAACAGGTGAATATGAATGCAAGGAATTCATAACAAGCTGTGATTGAAAACACAAACAAGTGGTTATGAATGAAAGGAATTTATAACCAGCTGTAAATGAAAACATAAACAAGTGGATATGAATAACACAAATACACAATAAGATTGTCATATGTCAAAGGAAAGATGGATAGAGATCATCTGTAGATGAATGTATTTAGATAAAAATGAATAAAAAAGCATCAATGTCCTCCAAAATGACATAACACCTTTAGAAAAAAGATGCTCTTTGAATAATCACAATTAAAGAACGTGCACTGACATGTGCATGTGAAGGGTATGCTTACATTGTATTTCATGTTCTTTTTTTGTCCATGGACTGAATTCAAACCATGGATTTGATTTAAACTCCCTTTGGGAATTCAGACCGTAATGTTTAGATGGAAGATGCTGGGTAAGGACAAGAAGGAAAAAAAAAATTATGTCAGGTCTAAGTTTGATTCTATTTGTTTGAGTGTAGTACATTTCTCAGAGCAAACGTGATGACAGAATGGAATCGCACTGAAACAGCCAGCTAAATCTCACCTTTCTTGGAGGGACTCTCCCTCCGAGTCCGATCACGGGGACGTTGCCCATGCCGGTAACCGACCGGCTGGGCGACCGGGCCGACCCCTGCCGCTCGCTGCCAAAGCGGTTGTGCAGGATGGCGTCCATGTCGTCCTCCGGTGAGGGGGGAATGCTGAGACTGGCGCTGGAGTTCCTCAGGCTCGGCCGGTGCTTGAAGTTCAGGCTGTTGGACCGTGCCACGGTGCCGTAGTTACTGAAGTTCATGGATTGGGTGGGTGTGCCAGATGCTAATCCTGTGGTCAAGGAAAAGGAATCTGGGTTAAAACTTTCAACTGGACAAACCGCTGCAGCCTTTTCTACATGAATTAATTTTTGTGTGATTATTGATTGTCTTCGTTGATACACACTGGATAGCATCATCATCACCGTCACCATTATCACCATCGACATTATCATATTTACTATCATTATTATCATCACCATCATTAACACCAAATCTTCACAGTCATTTTCCATTCTATCAACACATTTATAACAATTTTTTTTTCTTTTTTGACAATCACTTCCATAATTTATTGGTTTATCTCATGGCTTACAAAATTCAATGCTCTTTTGTAATCTGGATATACAGCAATCTCAAGCACAGACATTTTCAATACTTGTAAATGCTTTACAATGGAAGATGATCATGAATTTGTATCTTTTGACGAAAGATCAAAGATAAAAAAATCTTGGAAGAAGCTTTGGGGACTGCGGGGGGTGGGGGTGACAAATAACCAAGAAAGACTAGGGAGCCATGTGTCTTACCTGCTACCAGCGAATCATCGTCCGCATCTGGGGGTCTGAAGACGTAGTGGACAAAAGAAGCCAGGAGGGAGTTGCGGCCATGATTGTCCAGTCGATTGTCCAGCAAGACGTGCAGGCGGTCAACGATCTCCGCCATGGTCTCGAAGCAGACCTGACCCATGTTCACTGTTGTAGAATTAAATAATGCTGTGATCTGACATGTTGCTAATGACACCACAACAGTGCATCAACTCTGTCTACCAACAGCATCTGGGTCACACCTTGTAACTCACCATGACAAAATGAAGATTGGACATACTACCTTTTACCATTCTTTTCTATGACTGGGATCAATATTCCACGGTCAAAGGCATCAGTGCAATATGGGCTGTTTGATACAGGACATTACACATACTGGTATAAATCACTCACATGTACTTGAATAATGCCAACGCTAACTGAGATTTGAAGGGATATAGTAGCTATGTATTTTTATAATGACACCATTATGGTGGCCAATGTTTTAAGAAAGCATGATTTGGAAGGGGGAGTAAAAAGAGATTCTTCGGTCCACTCACAGATGTAACCATTGATGATGGGTGCCTTGACCATCATGAGGATGAGCTTGTCCATGACGATGTGGAGGAACTTGACCAGTGGCTCGGCCGTGGCGTGGCACAGGTTGCTGGTGCTGTTGACCAGCTCCGTCTCCATGTTCTGGTCCCCGATGGAGCGGGGGATGCTCCCTTGCTCCACGGCGTGGCACAGGTTGAGGAAGCGGTCCACACAGGGATCCTGTGATGTGGGTAGGAGGAGTCGGGGGGAGGGGAATGGGCGAGTTTTTGTAGAAGAATGCTTTAAAGTGTGTCACAACAAGACCAACTTAACAAGTAACTTACCCGCAACTATCTTGGTCAACACATATAGATTAGGCCTATACCATGTTGGTTCCATGTCAATGAACAAAAATCCTGAGATGGCTTTGCTGCTTGAGGTTTAACTTTACCTAAACTAAATGGACGGCAACTTGACATTGATAAAAATAACATCTAGGTTCACTCTGACCTTGAGGCCTGCTTTAGTACTTGCTAAAATGCGAAAGAACACACTGGTAGCTATTCAGCATCTTAGGTAATGTTATATTGTGTAAATAAAGCCTTCATGAACAAATACACTTAGCCATTGCTTGCTGAGCGTATTACTGGCATTTGATTACGTTTTCCCCAAAACTTGGCCTTAACATAGGTAGGCACACTCTGTCATCTGCAACCATGCGACGGTCACTCCACAATGGCATTACAAAAGGGACCGACGGGATTGTACCGTCGGTGTTCATTGACAGTTTGTTTCATCACATCTGTGTTGATCAGCATAGAAGGCACACCAGTGGATGTGCAGGTGGGAGAATGGAAAAAGAGTTGCGATTAAATTTCTAATGCAAAGAATCAAGTTGCATGGATTCAAGAATTGCTGCTTTAATTTAACTGTCAATTATGACTGTGTTCCCAGTGAAACTTTTATCACCCTCCCCTGCTGAATGTTACACTTACCTGAGGGTGAACGGATGAGGCTGCCTTGAGGGTGACATTAAAGAGCTGCCGGTGGCCATCCACCCACTTCATGCCCGGAAGCTGGACCTGGGGTGGGGTCAAGGAAGATGATTTGATTTTAACACATTCGCTTACCGTTGTAAGTTGTAATTCATCAGATGTATTTATAAGCCTAGAATGAAGACTAGTCTAAAAAGAGGCGTGGCTTGAGCAGGAATGCAGACACAAGTTAATTCGTTATTTCTACGATACTGCCATGGGCAGCAAATTGTTTTGAATCAAGTACATGTATCACCATTTACAATTTTCTGTGACCAGCATTTATCTTATAAATCTTATCAAACAATAACCTTTTTTCATTGATAATCTTACCTTTCACCGTCTCACGTCAGATTGTTTTTTTTCTTTGAGAAGAAGACATGGTGTAATTAAAAATTCTGCATCCTATTGGTTGCTATTCTGTCTTTGAATAAGTGTATACATATCATACCTGTACATTGCATCTGAGGCATATAATACATGTGTGTATATAATCTAATTTTCACTTACAATAAGATTAAGAATGTATACATCTATCCCTTGCTAATCACGACAGCAAAAACATATCGCGCAGTTGTTTGCTGTAGGAACAGTGCCCTTGCTTTTAAGCAGCATCACTGCAAAAAGTCCTCCCAACATTTGTGCGCTAAAATGTTGGCTACAGTTCTGTCAAAATTTATGCATCAATGCAAGAGTGAACTAAAAAAAGAAAAGAATATCATCTATTTACATGCAACCCAGTAGTATGAATAAAACCTTTTAGAGTACAGGTAAATGCAGTGTAAGTCAGTTCTACTAAATTATGAGATCATGTGCAAAGAGAAAGATGAGAATACATGTGTTTGTGTGTTCGTTTGTTTGTTTGTGTGTGTGTATGTATGTACACATCAACACAAAAACACACATGACATTGAAAAAAAAAAACTCAGAAAAAAGAGCATACACAATGAAGAATGAGAAAAAGGTATAATTTCAGAGACCGAAGATTAGACATGAAACGGCGAAGGGAAAACACACAAAAGCGAAACAGACAAATCATTAACGACTGTTAGCATTTCACATTTAACCCATGTACAGAGGACAAAAAAGAACAGGATCATTACAAGAGGATGAGTATGAATAAAAAGGCAGGAGCACATACAAATGCAGAAGGAGGGAGAAAAATGTCATGCTGAACACAGAGGGAGACACACACATTTTAATGACCCACATCATGTATATATTAATATATTTCTTTATATACTATATTTTGAAATATATACTACATTTCTATATATCAAATGGCCTACATAAATACTGCTAAAAAGTGATTGGTCATAAAGCAATCATGTGACTTATGAAGCAGGGATCAAAACTGTTATATTGCCCGCAGTGAGGTCGTGTCAGATAAATATAATTTGACCAGCTGCTGATGTGGGTAGAATGAAAAGAAATGCACACATCATATACATATAACATAGTAAACAAATATTGTCTTGTCAATGGTTGTAACACAACACTTGACAGTTCCTGTAATAGGAGCTGTATTTTTTCCCTCAAGACAATATTTTATCTCAGTGCTGTGTGCCTTGGGAAAATATAATCTCTTGGGGGATATAACTCCCGTTGGATTCATGTCAAGTGTTATATTTACAACTCTAAACAGGCAATATCTGTTTAATATGGTATGTGTTCAGATAACTGGACATGGTGATGGCATATCTTTTTTCTTCATATCATAAATACATATTTTGTGGTGGTAAAAATGTGGTATATACCTGGTAAGCTCTTCAAATGATACACGTATATACTATTCCCATGACAACCACAAATAGCAACGGCTAAGTAAAAATAGGATACAATTGTAATTTGATGTGCATGTACATGTATGCTTCGTGGAGCAGTCAACATACATGGCAGACCAGCACAAAAATGTCCTTGCAAATGGAGGCTACTGAATTACAATGCAGTTTCATGAAATTCCTCAAAGTTCAAAATGCAAAATGGTGACTAATTATGTGTTACATAGTGGATAAGTAAAACAATCAACACACACAACCTAAAATCAAGCCCATACCACATTGTCCATGGCATTCATGCTGTAAAACAATTTACTAGTGTTGTTCCCAGTACCAAAATTTATCTCATGTAAAATAGTAATCTACTCATCAAGTTAGACTCTTATTCTACTGATCTGATCTAAAATGATGTTTCTAAGAATGCTATACAATCACACACCGAACCCCGAGGCATTTTTGTCAATTTGTAACTAGCTAGACTTGTCTAACTTTGATTAAAATTGCAATATTTACGTCAATATCCACTTTGGTAGCACCAGATTCAATATTCATGGAAAAAAGGAACAAAATGTCCCAGCATGCAATTTACATACACATACACATGTATAAGTCATGGTTACATAAACTCATCATTGTGATATTACTACACAGACTGTCATGTAAAAATCTGTTAAATTCTAGACAACAATCTACAGACATTTACATTTATAAATGAATTATGGAAATAATCTAATTGATTATTTTAGTTGTTAGATTTTTATTCTAAATTAAAGTTTTGTCTGTTACAGGTTACTGCCTAGATAGTCCTTCTCTGTGTTGTGTATAAAAGAGATACTCTGATGGCAATCCAAGCTGACAACTATTCCATGACAGTTCTAACTTGCTTCAGCTAAGTAACTGTGGATGGATGTTATTCTGGACACTCAACATACAATCTTGCTCTTCTGCTACTAAAGCAGGAGGTCACTACTAATGATCTCAACTTTCCTGCAACCAGGCATCTGTACCGATACAGAAGACTTCTGCTTGTTGGGAGAAAGTATAGCTACGAGTAACAACAAAATGATTAAGCCTCAACTACCCTTTATATTTGACTGGAGGGAATCATCCTAGCTTGAGAAAGTCCTTAGTAGTGGACAAAAGCTAGCCATTCACATACAAAGGCTGGTTGAAGCTTAATTTTGCTGTTGTTAGGTATCTGTACGGTTTGGATCATTCTTCATGCTGGGTTCTATGAAGCATGAAATATATGTTTGGTATGGGGGGGGGGGGAGGGAACAAGGATGGGGAACGGCAGGGGGGAAGGGGAGGCTCTACTGTCGGGTTTCCACATGACAGTGGTCATCATGCATAGAATACCATCACAGGCCTGTACATCAGGCAATGTTTGACCATGATACACAAAGCTATGGAGAACTAATGTATACAAATATCATGAACTGGGATGCTCTTCTATCGGTGGAACTTGACCAGGGGACAGGAAGGGAAAGGGGGAATGGTCAATGGGTAACCACTGGTCAGTTGCTTGAAATAAGGGTGACATAACATTCTACCACCATACATGAAGCAAGGGAGAACTGTACATATTGCATATCGTGGACTGGGAGGCTGTTCTGTGGAGCTTGACCAGGGGAAGGGAAGGGACAGGGAATGGTCAAGGGGCAGTCACTGGTCAGTTGTTTTTACGATGAATGACCATGGAAGAATAGAATGTACTCACACTGTAAAGCTGCATGTATGTATGTATGGGGGCAGGGCAGATCCCATACAGGAGCAATGTGAGAAATCGGATTGAAGCGATGAGAAATATGTGAAAGCAACATACAATGGAATGCTGTCACTAATACCTTGCATCCACTATTCTTCAAGTGTAGAATTAGGTTTCCCTTCCTCTTGCAAAACATCACTATCACAGTTGACTCAACCTATAGTAGCAATCACTGCAATCTATGCAGATACTTCTGATCACTTTTTTCACAAATACCTAACTTAGAGCACAGCTAGCTTAATACAAAGTTCAGAAAAGTTGATAGCTGAACCACCTACATTGCTCAAAAGTATTCAAATATCTTTGACATAAAATGTTCATATTTCATGAACAGAAAACATCTGAAGGTTTCTTATGGATCCATGTGTTAGCTATCCCAAACTGAGAAGTACTACATACTAGAGCATGTCCAAGTGGCTTTGCTGTGCTATAAATTGCTGTGAAAAAAAAATGCAGGAGTGTGGATGCGTGAACCAGTACACCACTTTATCGCTCTACGAGAAAACTACTAATAGTACTATGCTAATCTCTGGCCAGAGAACACTAGACTATAGCATAACTGGGAATGCCTGCTTGGCCAAGTCAAATATTGGCCAAAACGATACGCGCCTACAATATCAGCTTCACAGTTGAGAGCTGAGACAGCTTACAGGGTTGCGCAATGCACTAAGCACAAGATCTGTTCTACAAAATGTTTCCTCTATATATAGCTTACAACACACCCGTAACAGATTATTAGAATGAAAAGATGAAATCACTGCACTGTACTGCATAAGTACAGCATCCAAAGTGATCCAAAGGCCTACTGTAATAACATATCCACACCCTGTGTGTTGTGTGTCTGAGGCCCTCATGTCATAGCAAGGCAAAGGATGTATTTTTGGAGTAAACAAGATTCACACTCATTTTGTGAGTGTTTGTGTGTTTGCGTGTGTGTGTGTGTGTGTGTGTTCTGATGTGAGAGAAAACATACTAAATCAATTAAGGCAGGGATGTCGACATTTAAACACCCAAAATATGGAAGACTCCAAAGAGTTATATGGAATATACATGTACTTGTGTATTCCACACATCTCTAAAAGGAAAAAAAAAAAAAGAAGGAAAAATAATGTCCAAGTCAGGAAGGCTTTGTATTCTGTTATCTGGAAATGAAGATACAACTTTTGTGCATCTATTTTTTTTTTTCAGGGAAACTTGGCAGCTATTTAAACAGATGTCATTGTTTCATCTTTAAATTCTACTGGAAAATGCAATCATATACATTGTAACTGCACTTCTACATAATATGTACACAGATAATATCAGCATAAGTATTGGTATCTTCAAAGTCAGCCACTTGACCCTAAGTTTGGAGTGGGGATCAATTGGGGTGGGGGATCAATTTGGTACTATGGTGATGATTTCATTGGACTTCACAAAAGCACATACACAATAACATTATCATACCCCCTCCAATAACATACTTTCACACAAACTTGGTGGAACCTTGATAACATGACCTGTATGATATCTCTATGGTACTGTCATGCCTATAATAGAAGTGGACCCAAACAACTAAATTCTAATAAAATACTGGCATGTGCACCCAAATTATCACAAATACATTGCAGACCTCATTCTTTCTCCCCCTCCCCCCCCCCCCAAAAAAAAAAAAAGAAAAAAAGAGAGAAGATATTTGGATCTGGCTGAAAACTAGTCACTGTTGAACAGTCTATGCAGCAGCATATCGTTGGTGGCTACATGTTTGTGTCTATGTTCACTGAAATCACTCTGTGTTCAAGGAATTCACATACACGAAAACGGAACTAGATGTACAAAATGTGGTTGGCTATCCCAGTGTGAATACATAGTTATGGGGAATGGTGTGTACATGATGTCTGACTGTAATCTAAAACTCTGATCAAGGGTTACAAGAAAATCTTCTGAGTAATCTGCCTACACTCTAACTCCAGGATGCAAGTCGACTGTAAAACCTTTCCCTTATATGCTAAATGAAGTATCTACATCATATCTAAGTAGTAACTTGCTGGAGATGGAAGCTTCATGTACAAGCTGTACATATTCCAAAGTCACTTCTGATTAATGCTATTAACATGGCCCAAGATATAGTAAGGCACACCAACGCATACAATTAGATGTGGCGATAAACACTATGGATTCCCACACATGATACACAAGGTGCATGTTTTTCATACATGGGAATGGTATAAAGCCACTGAACACACATTAAGTTTCTTTTTAGCATGATCACAAAGTCGCAGTTACTAACTTGTTCGTTCGCCGGCGCCTTTTTCTACAAGAAACAAAAATTAAACACGTAGGGACAGAGACACACATGAAGAGTAACTCAAAAAGTAAATCAAACAGAAGACCAAAGACACAATTAAACCAAAAACAAAACAGAAAAGAACAAATAAAGAAATAAAAAAAACAACAACAGTATATTCCAATTACCAGTGAGAAGTATATTGTGGCATCAATGAAAAAGTAACCTATTATTTCACTTCCCCAAATGAATACAAATTGCAATGCAAATCAAACATGGGACTTTTAACAGCTACACACTATCAAAACACCATGGAATGGATATCTTGTTTTATATACAACTGAGGACAAGTAAGCACCCATTAAACCTGATGATTTATAAACCAGATTTGTTACAAAAGTAGGTTTGTGCTACCTGTGATAGACTCTATCTACTGATGGTCACTAACACCTCATTACCTTCTAAAATGACAAATTTTCTATCAGCCCATTAGAACTTAATATAAATGAAAAACCAAAAAATCAAACCTTAAACACGCTTCTTTTCAAACATTGATGATAAATGTGTGTCCCCACCTTTGTGCTTTTTGTTTGCTTGTTTTTTTTTCTGACTGGCTTACTTTCAATAATTACCCTTGCTGGTGTTGGCAATTTTCGGCTTTTGAACTGAATAGACACAGATTGCACAAGAATGAAAGGGCACAAAAAAGAAATGACAAAATCACAAACAAACACACTTTATTGCTGACTGTATCAACAATTAGCCACTTAATTTCTCTCCGAAGTCTAAGGGGGAGCAAATTTGAAGAGCAAAATCATTGCTTCCTGTCTGTGAGGTTCAACTATGTTCTGAGTTCCACCAAGAATAATGTAATTTGCGTTATATGAACATAACTCTTCTCAAAGGATATACATACTGTATATTCGTGAGCCACAACTTTATCTTGAAAAATACAGGAAAAAAAAAACCACACTTTAAGTTGGCAACTAGCAGATTTAGCAGAACGTACATGACACAAATCGAAATGATAAGATGACTGTCTGCATGTATCTCCTGAGGGTGAGATATTCTCTGAAATTTCATGTCAAAACGAACATTGGGGGAAAAAATAATCTTACATTCTTGGTAATTACAGCTTACGGGAAAGGGTTAATGGAGGTATGTGACTTTAAGTGCGTTTTACTTACGTCAGGCGAGAGCATGAAGTAGTTGGGCGGTGGCCTCTCCATGGAAACGGGAAGACTGAACTCTCCCGTCTGTAGTCTGCCATCCCTCAACAGAGGGAGCCACTGTAAGAAGAGTGACAAACAGAAAACGTGCCACTTGTGTTATCTCAAAACATACATATAGCGCTTTGTACCCAGCGGTAAAGGCGCTCTGAAAATATCATCTATTATTAATGTAAAAATCTGCCTCATACATCATTCATGGACATTCCTATTACATCAGATATATGCATATTATAATTGTAACATAATTGCAATCTAATCTAATCTCTGCTTCATGGATAACTTCACAAATAAATACTGAAGAAAAAATTCATACATAAATAAACAAACAGTCAATTGGATAGAGCAATCAATTCTCAAGCAGCTGCGGTCACACTGGCAAAAGATTGCAAAGTTATAGATGGGGAACTCTTAGATATCGAACTTCCCACTCAAACTAGGGGATATTTCCTGGACCCCCACCAATCTTCTCGATCTTTGGGCAGTGTGAACGCTAGCAATTTAACTTCGCAAAGTTTGCTACGTTATTAGTCTGCCATCATTTTGCGGGCGGTGCCTCCGAAGTGCACGGTCATTGTGATGTACAGATGTGCATTGTTAAATCACAATCACCAGCTGCCAAACAGCATGCTCTTCCTTCTTTCTTGCGCACGCGCATCAGTGATCCAAACTCCGAGAATTTCCATAAACATTGAGAAATTTGGGTGCCAGTGCGGACAGATGACCACAGATTGTGAAGATTTTTCAATCTTTAAACTTCACAATCTTTTACCAGTGTGACCGCAGTGATTCATTGAATACTTTCGTTCATTCTTTCCCTCTGTCCACTTCATATTTTTACATATTTTGCCTTGTAACAAATAAATGGCGAAGGATTTTAGTTTTCAATTTGGCACTATGGCAACGAGCATCTTACATAATACACCACCTTTTTCTGCACTAAAATATTTCAAACATCAAGAAAGACTTCTCTAAAAAACCATCACTCCTATAACTGGAAAAAATTTACCCCTAGAAACATTAATTTTGAGATGAATTGAGCCACAGGACAATCCTGTCGCAGGAAGAAAGGGAAGGAGGGGAGCTCACCGAGTAGCCGATGGGCGTCTCGATGGGTGTGACGTCCTGCTTGCGTTGGCAGGAGATGTGGTAGAAGGTGAAGAGGATGTGGTGGTGGTCTCGCATGTCTGCCGGCAGGCGAATCTTGATCTCCTCGTAGAAGTCGGGCGACTTGTTGTGGTAGGTCACGGAGGTGTAGGCGTGGCGGGCGTACTCTGGACCGCTCGACTTACCCATGATGCACTGCACATTGCAACAAGAATGGTATTTAGTGTACACTCGGTCGAGCAGGAGTATTTTCTTGGTGACATGATGTGGTCACCTTGTTGATCATTTTTGTAACAGCATAGGGCATACAAACAACTTTTGTGTAACATACTCCCAAACTCAACTCCTATTCTGAAGGGTCTATTTTAAATCAAAGACCCCCCAAAGGATCAACAGAGTTCAGAAAAGGAAAAGTGAGAGAGTCAGAAAATAAATATATTCCATATCATCGCTGGGGCAACAAGGCCTCATATCAACAAAATGTCAAATATTCAGGAGTGCAAAAAAACATGGCAGCCAAAGCACTATATCAAATGAGATAGACTTTCCTTTGACATGTCGCGGTGGCTTCATTTTGGGGGTAAGATGACAGCTAAAATTTGGACTGGACATAACTTAACTGATTATCTGACCATTAATCCAAAAAAGTCATTTTCACCAAAGTTTGAGATACAAGGTCTTGTAACCCTAGTGACGATATGCACCCTGTCTGCAAGAGAGATGTGGATTCATGCAGGTATGAATTATTTATTGAATTCAACTTAAGCAACATGAGAACTACAACATGAGAAGCCATACGTTTTGAACACAAATTTTATCTTTCAATAAAAGGGTGTTGAAGATTATATCCAGCACTTGGACGGACAAAGAGAGGCTGACCAACAAACATACCTCCATGCCACTCTGAAAGTCGTCTCCAGCCAAGAACTGGATCTTGACCGTGATGTTTCTGGCCGAGCCCCCGCGGTTGGAGAAATTGAGGCTCCGAGGGTAGACAAACAGCAGGTTCCTGTTGGAATATGATATCACAAAAAATTGTACCAACATTTGCACATTAGAAATGTGGAGTCTACATACTCTTCTGTCAATGACGTATCACAAACATCATCTACAGCTGACCACAAAGTCATTAGACATGGCACAAAGTCAACTATTCTCTGAATCTAGATAAGCAGAAACACAAGATAAACGCTACATTCTTAGTGCTAAGTGCATCAAAATCAACGGGATGAAGGGAGACAAAATTATAACATCGCATTATTACTTTCATCACATGGTATTCATTCTCCATTATATCGAGATGTTGACTCTACACTGTTCAATCTTTTTGAAAGTTGCAATGAAAAATGAGGGTTCAGATTGGTTTATAAGTTCTTGTTCTTGTCTTTGTAGATCCAAAATGAACACAATATTACGATGATGTGCAAAATTATTAAAGGGTTTACGCACAAACAAACCTTAATTGCTCATATCTCAATTTTCTAATGCAATCAACCAAACATAATCATAAATTTGTGTAAGAGCCCTTTTGATTTATAATCAAACTATAGTTTCTTCAGAACTAGGGTGTGTTTGTTTGTTTGTTTTTTTCTCACCTGTAGACACTGTGGGGTACATAGACTTCCCTGGTGGGAAACTCTTGTATCTCCTTGGTGGGCCTGGTTCTGTTATCCGGGAAGGGTCTGACTTGGTAAAGGTCAGGGGTCAAACAGTATGCCGGGTGGTCCACCACGGGTGAGATGTCCAGCCTCAGCGACCCTGTGGGGGTGGGGGGTAAGATGTATGCAAATTCTGTCATGGCTTCCTGTTTAGACATTTCATTTTTTTTTACAGCCTCAGAGTGAAAATCCACAACAATGGTGACAATTATCAAACACCCTGGAATTCTTGGAGTATCATGTTACCACTCATACACAACAGCAACACACATGGAGAGTTACAGATACAGCTGGAGTGAGGAAGTAGATAAAGGGGAATGAAAACCAAATACATCCAGGGTATGTGGATTGAGAAAATGCAGAACTATTAACTGAACACTGAATCAGACAAGCTATTCAAAAGTTATGCATCTTCACAGCTATTAAAAAGATATGCATCTTCAAAGTTTGGTATTATCATCACTGGATAAGATGACTACAACAATTTGTCATGTCACAGTTGTAGGCTAACCATTTGAGAAAACTGCAAAGAATATTCCGCAAAATTGCATCTTTTTTGTAATGAAATGTACACAGTGCTTCCACTTGTTACTGACATGTGGTGCAGGTATTATTATTCCCCCTTGCCTTCTGAAAGGGGTAAGCTAGGGACTTTTTCATTATGCTAGAGAAATGGAAATATTATTCAATAATCTCACCTCGAATGCACTTAAGCCTCTTGAGGACGGTCGTCGGTCTCTTAAGGTCCGCCAAAAACTTGTACAGGTCCACATCGCTCAGTTTGTCTCCTTCCTGCAGAGATGCAAATTTATCATCCAATTACAACGCCGGCTTTCAAGCCTTCAGTTTCTTCAATACACAGTCAACCTCACTTAGATCGAATCCAAAGGGACTGGAGAAAATTGTCTGACTTTCACAAATTTTGACTTACTGAACATGCCATTATTTAGCAAGTCTGAATTTTTGCGAATCGGGACTCCAAAGATTTCATGAGTGGTTAAATTCGCGATTATGGAGTACAGTACTGCATAGAGAAATGTATACGTGAACGTCACATTCATAGAGGGATCACAGTCAACATTTTCATATGTCTTTAAATTCACAAACTGCACCTGACTCACGAAATTGCAAAAATAAGAGCCTTACAAAATATTTGATGTATACAGTACACAATTGAATTAATACAAGTTTATATCCACCCGGCGTGGAAGTTTTCTTTAACTGAGCCTGTATTTCGACTTGGGCGAGGTCTACTGTATAGGTGGGGTTGACTGTACAGTGTTATCATATGCCAGTTAAAAAGAGTTTGAGAGAGTGGTAGGCATTTTCTAGCCATTTCCTTGCTAAGTGAAGCTGAGGAATATACATCAACTAACTCATTAAAGGCATAGTTTGCCATTTGCAGATGAAACAAAAACCCAGCATTAGTGCTTTAAAATAGTTCTGAAATATGAGTTAGGGATAGGAACAACTACTGTAAAAATCTAAATCAGTAAAATCAACGTTAAGTATTGCTAAATATACAAAATGTGAATAATAGTTACAATAAAATTGTTTCCAGACTAAACCGTACACAGTTACGTTTTATTGAGGAAAATACTGATATCTCCTTATATTTTAGGCTTTATTGCGAAAACTTTATATGGTAGGATGTTTTGTGGTACAACAGAACTACGCATATGTATCAAATGTGATATCTTGAACATTTTTTAAATCACTGCTCCTAAAGGTAAACAGGACCTTTAAGCATCCGAAGATGCTGGACAGTGATTGAAAAAAAAAGGAGAAAAAGATGCGTTGCAATGACAACTCTGATGCCCTCACCTGCTTGAAGAAGCTGGAGACAGTGATTGTAACTGGGTGGAAGGACTCCAGGTTGCTGATGTCGTCCTCCACCTTGTAAAAACTCCTCCTCTCCGAGCTGTTGCGCTTGAGAGAGGACGAGGCACCGTCGCCGCGGCGAGGAAGAGAGCCGTACTGGCCCCCCTCTCCCGGGCCGCTCTTCTTTCGTCCGTGCTCCAGGCTGTTTGATTTGGCTGTTTCATGCAGAGAGCAGCAAATGCCAAACGCTCAATCATCTCTTTCACAGAAAGACCCATAGTATTACACACTCAAGGACATATAATGAGGTCATGTGCATGCATTTGGTCTGGAATGTCAGATGCACTTTTTGCCATCAGCTACAAGAGGATTCTCTTTCATGACATTGATGAGAATCTTTTTTTTTTTTTCAATTCAATAAAGGGGGTAGCAAGGCGGAGACACTGGTGTACAGGGAGGTATCGGATACATACAATGTACATTCACTGATATACGCACTGGTGTACAGGGAGGTATACGCACTGGTGTACAGGGAGGTATCGGATACATACAATGTACATTCACTAATATACGCACTGGTGTACAGGGAGGTATACACACTGGTGTACAGGGAGGTATCGATGCAATGTACATTCACTGATATACACACTGGTGTACAGGGAGGTATCGGATACATGCAATGTACATTCACTGATATACACACTGGTGTACAGGGAGGTATACGCACTGGTGTACAGGGAGGTATCGGATACATACAATATACATTCACTGATATACGCACTGGTGTACAGGGAGGTATCGGATACATACAATATACATTCACTGATATACGCACTGGTGTACAGGGAGGTATCGGATACATGCAATGTACATTCACTGATATACACACTGGTGTACAGGGAGGTATCGGATACATGCAATGTACATTCACTGATATACACACTGGTGTACAAGGAGCTATACACACTGGTGTACAGGGAGGTATCGGATACATGCAATGTACATTCACTGATATACATGTACACACTGGTGTACAGGGATATATACGCACTGGTGTACAGGGAGGTATCGGATACATGCAATGTACATTCACTGATATACGCACTGGTGTACAGGGAGGTATCGGATACATGCAATGTACATTCACTGATATACACACTGGTGTACAGGGAGGTATACACACTGGTGTACAGGGAGGTATCGGATACATGCAATGTACATTCACTGATATACACACTGGTGTACAGGGAGGTATCGGATACATGCAATGTACATTCACTGATATACACACTGGTGTACAGGGAGGTATACGCACTGGTGTACAGGGAGGTATCGGATACATACAATGTACATTCACTGATATACACACTGGTGTACAGGGAGGTATCGGATACATGCAATGTACATTCACTGATATACATACTGGTGTACAGGGAGGTATACGCACTGGTGTACAGGGAGTATCGGATACATACAATGTACATTCACAATGCATCATGGACTTTCAATCTATGATAAGAAATGCCACTGACTTTTTTAAATATCTGAGTTCAAATCATATGCCTAAAATATCTATTATCATCATAACACTGTACATAAAATCGATCACATGTCATATCGAACATTGCTTAGAAATTGTAATTGCTTGTTCCAGTACAGAAACCAAACCTTCCATCACATGTAGTCTCATCCACATGTGCATATCTCCATGTGTAAGGTGTAAGTCTGTATACCGTAATGGCGCTATGTATGGTGAGGCTCAATAATGAGAAGAGAGTTATACTGTGTACAGTACCTGCTATCAAAATATAGTTTTGATCAGATGAATTGTACGACATAAATCCACAGCAGAGGTAGAGAAGATTTCCTGATGCAAATATCATTTCAAAGTACCTCTAACCCTGTGAACATCATTGGCAACCTCTCTACATACAATGTCAATGGTATTTTCAGATTGTGGAGCTGGGAGGGTTAAATGCGAAACCAGAGAGAGGGGGATGTGTCAGCCATACCTAGATCTGCCTCGGAGCTCCTGTCAAGACTGCTGGCTCCGTTGATGATGTTCATGAGATGGACGGCCGTCCAGGCCAGGGGCATGCGATAGGCTCCGAGCTTCTCACAGAAGTACATCGATGTGGCTCGGATCTTTTCGAGGTGCTAATGGTAGGTGAAATGCAATGGAAATTAGTGGTTGTAGCCCAAACACACAAAAAAAAAAACATACTTGTAGGTGTCTGACAGAAATATGCTCTTTTTACCTCCAGTACGCTGATCCTTTCATCTATGATATCATCCTAAGATGTCACTGACGACAGAAACTACTGGTTCAGATCTGGCAAACAATTTTTTTAATATCAAGAGGCAATGAATGGATGAAAATTCCATTCATAGTTTAATTTCTTGTGCCTTGAAAAGGTGAGTGAGGTAATTAAACTCGGCAAAGTGTCAATTCAATTTGCCAATCAATGAGAGCAGGATAAGCTTCGGGGCTACTTCTGCAAAATCAAAGAACTATACAGAAGTACACATCTGCACAGCTTAAAGGGACTGTACAGTACTGGTTGAGGTGGGGATTCATGTTTTGAACATTCCTAAGTGAGATAATGAGAAACCTCTTATGAAATATGAAAGAGCATGTAATTTTAAAAAGGATTCAACGTTTATTTGATGAAAATTGGTTTTCAAATGGCTGAGATATCCAAAAAAGTGCTAATAATAAAAGGCGACATGCCATAACTTTATTAGGATCTCTTTGTTTCACCTTGTTTTTGGATATCTCAGCCATTTCAAAACCGATTTTCATCGAATAAACTTTTGATACCCCTTAGAACTGCATGCTCTTTGACATCTCATAGAGTGGTTTCTGAATATCTCGCAAAACGTTAAAAACTAAATCCTCACCTCCACCAGAACTGTACACACCCTTTAAGAGTCTTCAGAAAGAATTCAACTTTCAGGATAGATATAATATACACCATTGTATGTGGCAGCAGATTAAATATTAAGCTATTATCAGTTGCGCACTGGAGTCAATCAATTACCTGTTTCCTGGTATTTCCATTGTTTAAGATTCAAATATCAATCTGTAACTCTGATCAATTGACTTCATGTTACATTAATGTATGGAAAAGGAATGCAGAAAACAAACAAACAAACAAACAAGCAAGCAAACAAACAAACAAACAAGAAACATACAGAGATACACCCAATAAGCAAAAAATCTGGTGCCAACCAACCCCTTTAATACCTTGGGATTGTCAGACTCCTTGATGTAGGGCTCGGCACACTCCGAGATGTCCCCCTGCTGGAGCACTTTCTCCAGCTTGATGACGATGTAGACGTCGTTGGAGGGGTAGGTCAGCGAGAAGATGGCTGACCTCGCCAGGCTGGACACGTCTGGGTAACCAAGGCGACTCTTTATCATGCCCTTGATGGGGTCCGTCATCATGTCGAAGTAGAAATTCTCTGAAATCTGTGTCATATTCAAGTGAAAACAAAGTCCACGAATTAAAAAAAAAAATGAACCAATCCTTTTCAAAGTAATCATACACACCATACATGCTACAGAAACAGTGCTACCAGTTCAGGGCGCTCCAGTTACAACAAACATGGTTATAAGAAAATCTTGTCACACTGAAGTAAACAAGTCAGGTCCCAAAATCAGTTTCACTTGCAACCATGGTGCAAAATTCCCTTCGTTTATTATGAAATTTTGGTATAACGAAAGAAAACTGCCAGTCCAGAGGACTTAGGTACAGTGGGAGTTGCTTGTATAGGCCTTTTGTTTTGTATCTACAATCTGACTGCATTTGAAGGTATGTCTATTTACCTCAGTGACATGACATTTGCTCCTGTGACAATTGCTCCATTCTTATTTTTCCAAGGACTTATAGTGTAGGGTTAGGGTTGAGATAGGGTTTCAGGTTTATGTGAGGTTTAGGATTACGGTAAAGGGTTATGTTTAAGGGTAGAATCTATGTTTGGCTTAGTGTGCACATATTTCATGGGCCCAGTTGTCACAGGAGAAAATGTCATGGAGTCATGTCGCTGTACCTCATCATTATTTTCTATGTAAAAAAAAAAAAAAAAAAAGATTGAAACTCACCTTCTTCTTTTCTCTTGCATCGTACAATGCCATGGAGGCAAATATGGGTTCAAATTCTGGTTCAAGTCTGGAAGGCATTAAAGAGAAAGAAATCAGATGTGTATATACGAGTAAAGCCTGGGAGTACATTTCATTTCACAGTAGGTATGGAACAGTTTGTGGTTCAATCAGAACATTGACTCAGTAAGCATGTCTGCACTTTCACCGACTTTCAACTTGTTAGAACATACACAAGACATCCCAGCACTTCAACCTCTAATAGTCTGAGGTAATGCTTATGCACAAATTGTTGTATTCATCATGTATCAACATTTTCAGTTGCTCTTGACTCTTGACTACAAAAACGTTTACTCAATTTAATAGCACAAGACCTGACTGAATGGATTCCAGAGCACAAAATTTTCACAATTTTTTTTTTTCAAATTTGGAAATGTCTGAGTACTTTGTGTGGCATGGAACTTACATGGAAATAAAGACAGAAGAATATTTCACTCATCTAAATTGCTTGTTAACATAAACACTTGCATCCATATGCACTGAATGAGCATTTGACTTACAATCTGACACTTTGCTGACATGCATGCATTTATATGCTCTGTCGTGCTGAAATATCTAGTTCAGACACACATGTAGCCTACTTCTGACTTGTCTTTTTCCATGACAATGCATGGATTGATTACTTTTGTTCGGATAAAACCATGCTGTGACTACCCGTGATAAGTAAAACATGCAAATTCATCATGAATTTTCTTCAATTTTGTCTCCCTCTAACAAATGATATTTGTAAGATCGCAACTGCTGATCTATATTTCACAAACATGTCGGAAAAAAAAAGGAACCACGGGACTTGAACCTGTCACCTACTGCTTTCTGGGCAGCGACACTACCACCAGGCTGTCCCTGGTTGCCGGCAGTGACACGGTGAACTTGGAACAAATACCCAAGCTCTGAAATTCCGACACTGTTATGTTAAGTAGTCCAAGGCAGACAAGGCATTGATAAAAGCAAGAGAATATTAAGCAGAGGGGTGAAGGTTCAGCTGTGAATTTTCTTAAATTTTGCCTCCCTCTAACAATTTATTCATCATGACTTATTGTCTGAGTTGAAAAATTGATCACTCTGCTAGAAAATCTTACTTCAGCTGCAGGCACTTGATGAGAAATCGATATCCAAAGTGTTCGGCTGGAATGGGCGGTAGTGTCTTCCTCTCTATAGCATCATTCTGGGACAAACAAAGAACAAAGAAAGAATTGGTTGACTCCACACAAGTAGTACCAAAAGTTGGTGAGGAGAGGACAAAACAAAGTATGTTGAAAATTCTGGAAATTGACTTAGTCACATATTTCAATTTGCCTTAGTGTAGTGTAAATTTCAACCAAATCTTGAAATCAGAATGCACCCTGTTACTTAGCTTTGATGCCCCCTCCCGATGGAAAGAATGTGTTAGAATTTTGATGGCAAAACAAGACAAAGAGCAAGGCATTGTTTTGCCATACACATGTCTACATAGTTACTGGCTGCACTGAAATAGCTTGGCTTGGTTCATACGGTGAATCAACATATGTTTTGACTTATGTAAATCATTAAAAAAAATGATGGCTCTAGTAAAATAGAATTAGCATTCTGCAGTATCAGATATGAAATATTAGACAAAAACACAAAAACACTTATAGCTTTGAAAAAAAAAAACCCATTAAACTTGATTTACGAGAAAAGAAAATTGCATACAATGTAGATATGTTGTTTTGCCATCTGACAGCCAAAGTGAAGCATGAGTGTTGCTCACTGACAAAAGTGTTTAAAGTTACATTCAGAATAGAAACAAAAAGGAAGAAAAATGTGAGTGAGTGAGCACACACACACACACACAAATAATGCAAGAGGGACTCACCTCATCCGGCGGAGGGTAGAGGCTGAATATATCGGTCTCTCTGTACCTCAGCCGGACCTCCTCATTCATGCCGTCCTGTTTCTCGATGGGGATGCGATCCAGGAGCCCCGGCAGCAGGGCGTCGTTCTCGCTGCGGCTCAAATCAAACATGCTGGACGACCACGAGCTCCGGGGCGTGGAGTCGAGGTGGATCGAGGTCCTCTTCCTCTCGTTCGTGGGCTGTCCGCGAGAGGAACAAGCGAATCGAGCAGAGCGAAAATCATAAAACTAGAAAAGCACTCTGAGACCGCAGATCTCAACCATGCAGCTAACTCCCAGTTATCATACACATGTGCTGAAAATCATGCAATTTCCCATTATAGAAGCCTTTATTTACGTCATCAGCTTGAAGCTACGCAGTGCCTCCCATGAGTAAAGCATACACTTAAAGCGCATATATGCAAACCTTAAACACGCACAGCTTGACCTCTTAAGTTCATTGACCCTATCTGCAAAAAGATAAAAAAATCCTTCAAAAATCCATAAATATTCCTGGATTGCTACCAAAATTTAATCATCTGTTCCTTGTGTCATTATCAATGTTTCCTGCAAGTTTCGTTCAAAGCCGGTCCCAACTTTTTGAGTTATTTTGCAAACAGACAAACCAATGCTGATGATCACTTAACCTCCTCCTTCCTTGGTGGAAGAAGTAGATGGGAACTGATAGAGTGAATTGCTTTGGTAGTTTTTCTGTTAAATCATAAAAAATGAATTCTTCTTGATACTGAAATGAGTCATCTTCTGTATGCAGCCATGATTTTACTTGCATAGGTATCTTGAGATTTTATTGTGCACAAGATAGATCTGAAATTTAAGATTCTTCAAATTGTGCAATGGATTTTACAAATTAAATTTCCTTGCTTTGTGGATATGGCATTATAGTACGCACTGAAATGTGTACTCAGAAGGCCTATAGAAAGACTATTCATGTCGTAAATAAAATGAAATTTAATAGTGAAATTTTATGCACAAAACATCACAATAATTCCAGTGATGGCAAAGTCACATTCTAGGAAAAATGATAGTGAGGAGCCCATCATCCCCCATACCAGATGACTTATGAACATTCACTGGTTTTAATTAACTTAATGATTGATTTTAAAACAACATTGAAAGGTCTTCAACTTTCATTTGATATACTCATACAATGCAAACCCTTTCTTGGGGCACACTCTCTCTCTGTATATGCTACCACAAAGATGCCATTTCTGCCTACAGAGGTCCAGCTGGTGCCTTAACTTTACGAACAATAGCTGCATTCAAACACAGCATCTTTTTATCTTTGCATTGTGATGCAGAAATTCATTCCATTTGGTAACGTTCAAAGGCAGGAAAAAAAAAAAGAGAATTTGCCTGCAAATTAAATGTTCTGAATCTTCAGAATGCACATGGCTAAAAAATGACCAGAGTGTGACCCAGGGCACCAGAATGTGCAGACCTAACATAGCGAATTGCAAAACGGGATTAAAGAATTGATGGTTTCTTTGTGTGCCATACTCATATGCTGTGATGAGCAAATTTTCGAAAGGGTTTGACCAAGATATGCTGATTTTGGCATTGCAATGCAAATATAATTATTATTAACATATTTTATTTATTCATTTCTTTGTAAGAGTGCCAATAACAAGGAGTAATGGTTTTCACATCACGTTGCCAAAATTGATTTTCAAAAACCATTGAAATTCTAGATGTGTGTGAATGGGGCTGATGTTTCAAATCCCTGGGCAAATCCCCCACTTACCGTGGTGCATTCCTCGCTATCCTCCTCGTCGATCTCGTAGATGTGGCGGTTAGTCTTGGCCAAAGTCTGCTGCTTGATCTTCATGATGCTGCCCTGATGCGCCATGGCATACTCCTTGTACTTGCGCTCCACGACGGACCAGGCGCAGGTGTACCACTGCAGACAGTCACGCACCTGGAGCCCAACATTCTCCATGCTTACGAGAAAGAAAGAATAGTGGGGAAAAAACAGAAAGATTTAAAAAAAATGTGCTAGCTCCTTACAGTTTGTTTGAAGAGCGTTTTCCGATGACATTTGTTGTGCGTCTAACCCATCATCGTGTGAAGGCTCCTTTCAGTAGACTGGTTCTGTAATGTATTCAAATCTTATGCGTGCTTTGTTGACAAAAGTTGCCAAAAGGCTTGCCCTGCCTAGCAACAACTAAGCGAATTTCCAGCCTATGGAACTCAATGGGAGGGAGCTGGTGAATGAAAGGTTTTGTCTTCCAGGCTATAGGAAAAGAAGCACCCATAGATAGTAATACATTACAGACATGGTCCAGTGGAAAAAGAGCCCGAGTTGAATGTAGAATCTTGAATTGTGAATCTTGACTGAAGCTGGTATCACGCGTGACCAGCAGCACAGTGTCATGCACATACTTTCTCTGTCTCCTAAATGTATATCCACAATCCACAGATTCAAAAAAAATTGAATGGGAAAAACATTTGTGAAAAAAAAAAAAGATAGACATACATGTAGCCATATTTGATAAAAAGCTTGGCAAACTTCATACATCACCAAGTCAAATTTCATTAAATATCAACACAGTGGCATAAATATGTGGGTACTACCATCAATATAATTATCTAATTAGCAGTTGCGAGAAAAGATACAATATGCCAATTCAATCCATGTACTAGATTTCAGTTTCTGTTAACTTACTTTGGCAAAATGAACTAAATAACTTTAAGTCTTCACACAATGAATGCCATCCTTAGTTCTTATAGCTTTCCTTCTCTTCTCTGACATTGTGACACCTACTCAGGGCTTGGCTGGGGTGGCTTGGTGGTGCGCATCTCGCGCGACAGAGCCATGACCTTCAAGTCATCATCTGGGTATTCCAGGAGGTGGCGTAGGGGGTCGGTCTCCAGGGCCCCTTTGCTCTCGTTGACATATTCCTCATACTCCAGGGGTTCCAGGATCTCGGAGAGAGGTATCTGTAGATGGACACAACAGGACCAGGTTCGGTAATTTTTAAAGACAGCAGCCCTAGCCCTCACTAGAAAACAAAAAGGGCCTTTTAAAGGTAGGGAATCCCATTTGCATGCCTTAAATGAAGAGTTGTGTAAACACAGTGGTATGTTGAAAAGAGTATCATTTTAGAAACTCCCATAAAGTATTGAAAGTGGAAGGTTTTTTAGTACATTTTTATTGACCGTTAGATTTTGAATTGAATTTTTTTTTCGGGGCTCACCGTAAATTTCAGTACATTACTAGGCTACCTTTGCAGACCCACGCACTGCATGTGTGTCCATCATGTATATTTTGTGAATAAAGTTCATCAAAACTTACAAACATTTCTATATACATTCTTGCCACACACTCTATATGTTATTACATCAGCTCTTATACTTTTAGATTTGTGTTTATAGATAAAAAAAAATACAGAAGACTGCAACAAAAAGGCTTAAGTGTGGCTGACACACAGAACTACTGAGTAGTTGAGTTTTGTGCATTATTCAAATTGTAGATAACTGTTGACTTCCCAATTTCTAAGCAGTGGCCTAAACAAGTCCCCTGAGGTTCATATTTAATGTTTTGCTGCATTTTGGGAGTTCTGTAAAAGGTATCCCCTACCTTTAAAGGGGCTGAGATTTTTTTTTTTTAATTTTTTTTTTTTTTTTTTTTTTTGGGGGGGGGGGGGTGTGGGGTTTAGTGCTTGTGGCTGGTTGGGTTAAAGGGACTGTACAGTACTGGTTGAGGTGGGGATTCATGTTTTTAGCATTCCTAAGTGAGATAATGAGAAACCTCTTATGAAATATGAAAGAGCATATAATGTTAAGAAGGATTCAACGTTTATTTGACGAAAACTGGTTTTTGAAATTGTTCAAATAAAAGCATGTCATTTCATGGATCTAAACCTACAGGGGCCCTTTATCAATCCAGACAGCTGCTACCACTTCCAAAAACATTATTCTTTCTTTCTTTCTTTTTTTTCACTGAATGCAGGATCGTAGATAGTAGAAACTCACGGCGCCTGGGCTGAGGGAGCTGGTGAGTCTGGCCACATCTCTGGCTGAGTAGTGTGATGACACCTGCCGTCGAATGTCTGCTGCAGGCCGCGATCTGAAAAATGCAAAATCCGCACAATGGTATGAAGTTAAATTAATAGAGTCAAGCCACAATGTTTCCATACCAATCTAGAACCCAACAGCACAGTGATAGACAGGAAATATTGGATAGATGCAGTGATTACTGGTATTTGTTATCAGTGTGTTAGTGTTCTTTGGGAAAGGGTGATTGAGGATTTTTTAGTTTCACAATCTGCACTACCTTATAGCAAGGCATCTAATTGAAGGTCGAGACTACATATTTCTAGCATGTCTGATCATCAGGCAATTGTGCACTTTACGGCCCTATATCATCGCATCGGTACCTCATTCCCCGTATGCCAAGGTGATATCCCACGATAATATTATCTAGGGCCGTAAAGTGCACAATTGCCGATCATTAATATTATGGTTGATGCAGTGGAATCTAATTGTTAATGTTTAATTATTGTTAGTTACATGTGAAGACCAGTAAACGCTATAACCAACAGTTACCGTAAGTTGTCTCTCTCGATCTAATTCTAAGATCAAGAACTCTAATAACGTTAGATATCAGTGTCTCATCAGATAACACTAACATTTAACAACAGTCAACGCTCTCAAGAGTCTAGGTTCCAGTAGGATTGGGGGGTTGGGTGTCCGGACACTTATATCGCGTACTGACTTGCTTATTTTACTTTGAATACGCATTTACACACAGCTCCTCACTGACAAACAACTGTCTATGTAGTCGTAGGCACGTCAATTGTCAAACCAGACACACTTTACAGTACGCGTCCGGTCCCACAACCTGTCCGGACACCCAATATGACTGGGACGTCTGGGTTCCAATTATGCACTGGGTATACTATATTTATCAGTTATTTTTCTGAGAGGTCGGGCTGACTTGTGAACTTTCATCACATTCACCAAAGAATCATACAGAGGGAATTATTTTTTGAGGGAAGACAGGTAAATTAATTCAAGTAATGCATCCGTCATCACTATGTCTGATCTAGCTTGTGCATTATACCGCACCCTGCCTTTCGAATGAATGACACTACACAAACAAAAGGTAGTAGAGTGGCGCATATGTATGCAGCACAGCAGCAGCCCGTTGACGTTGTACACTGTCGCTGTCACAGCACTCTGCTAACCGTGTTCTAGCGCTAGCGGCTAGCGCTCCTTGCTGTATTTATACCACACGCACAGCTGCACAGCACAAGCCGCACAGCACCACTCCACCAGCCTACACAACAAACCAACGACGGTAATAACTCCAATCTGTCACTGTGGCAAAATACACCCGGAAATATGATACGAATTCAGCATGAAATGCTGTAACGATGAACCATAAAGGAAAACTACATAAATTGGGAGTAACTTTCAGAAATTGCGATGTCTGATACTGATATACTTACTTGTTAAGTTTTTGGGCGAAAGCCCTCTGACCAGAAGCCATGTTCAGTCAAATCACTTCCTGACTGATCGGGATCGGATACAGTCGACTCCGCAGATAGTGGCACGGGGTTTTGAGCTGTGAAACGTACACCGTACTCACTTACGGCCACAGAACGGACACAATAATATCCGCGGATACTTCTCCGAATAACCGAGTAAACACTGGGGGAAAACACACGTGTGCGTGCCTGTTAGGTTGGTAAGCTAAAGTCATATTAGATTTTCATTTAGTTTGGTGGCAGACAAGAGAGATTGTAGAAAATTTAGAACATACCGTTGATGTTATTTAAACGTTTGGCTGGTTTAGAGTTGGCGTGTGGTCAAAGAGTGTAAGAACTCGTTTATGAAGCCGAAGCTGTTTTCATCTGTTGTAGGCCCCTAGTGCATAACAGTCCCACACGTTCAAAAACTAGTGGGTACGTACGGTACGGGTTTATAGCTAACCGTTAGACATACAACAGCGCGTTGCCCATTTTTCGACCGCCCGTGTGTATTAACTGACGCCTGATTTCGCGCAATGAATTTGTTACTATTACGCCGATAAGAAATGCACGGATGCACATAAAGTATGTGCATATACTTACTGATCACCAACCTAAAGGATATAGATTCTACTTGCGAAATTTAGTCTTTTAGATTGAGGTTGCGGAAGCAATTTAGTGAGCATGATTCAACCTCCTGCGCCCACTGTTTGACGCCTATGCCCATTCTTTGTTGATCACCATATGATTGTGAATGGATTAGCGTGCGTGCCATGATTCTACCACGCGCAGACGAGAGCTCTGACACACTATGAGAGTGCGGTACTCAATACTGTAAAACTAAAGTGGATATTTTTGCGCGACTAATTTTTCGCACTCGGCTGGGCCAGGTGAGACAAATTTCGCAGGTTTTTAATTCTGCGGAATTGAGACATCAACTGCTGGAACATATGACAAGCAAAAATATTTGCGTGCTTTTATTTTTGCGCTAGTTTCTGGTTGCGCGAAATGCGCGAAAATTTCAACACCGTGAAAATTTCCACTTTTGCAGTATACTCCATGCTGTCTAGATAACTCTACTCAAGATTTGCTTTCACATACGCACAGATTCAACATGCATACTTTTATGCTGAACCATGGTGCATCTCGTAAATCCTGGCACGGATGGCATGGAAATATAAATAGCGCGTAAATGCAGAAGCTATCTCAGAAACTGCTCCCACCGTAGCTGTACATAGGTGTACACGCTGTACACGTTCAATACAGATAAACTGACCTAGCATTTTAGGTCTAGTAATCGCCTAAGTCGAAGGTCTTTTCAAGTCACTTTTACTGTATAGTCTATTGATTTTAATCCCTCATAAGTCAAGTTTTCTCTAAGTTGAAGCTCTTTCTTCAGTCCAAGTAGATTCAACTTAGGCAAGGACGCTGTACACGTTCAGTACAGATAAACTGACCTACATTTTAGGTCTAGTAATCGCCTAAGTCGAAGGTCTTTTCAAGTCCTCTTCATTGTATATTCTATTGATTTTAATCCCTCATAAGTGTAGTTTTCTCTGAAGTCAAAGCTATTTCTTCAGTCTGTATTGATTTGACTTAGGCGAGGTTGACTGTAGTATCTATTTAAGGTTTTTGTTTCAAATGCTCTACATTCCAAGTTGCCTTGCCTCAACAGCCACTGGTGTAGGACTTTGTCAACTGTATTAGTGAAATCTCTCTGTTTCTCCTCCCTCTCTCAGACACATACTTGTCAAACTCAAACAAAGACAAGGCAAAAGAAGGAGGCACAAATATGGAGCAGACGTCAGTGAAGAGAAAAGGGTCGAAAAGGGACAGCACAGGCCCCGAGCCCAAGAAACATGCAGGAGGATTATCAGAAGGGGAGAAGAACTCGAAATCATCAAAGACGAAACAGAAGTTTGCAAAGGCAACTGCGGGCAAAGGAGGGAGAGACAGTACCAGATTCCAGAAACCTGCTCCTAAGAGGCAGGAACAGAAGAACAAGTGGAAAGCAGGAGAGAAGAGGAAGAAAAACAAGGATGGCAACAGTGGTAAATCAAATGACTATTACTGTATACGGCAAATATTTCACGAGGTTTTTATTTTTGCGAATTTCGCGAGTCTGGTGGTATTTGCAAAATTAAAAACACGCGAAAATATTGATTCTGATCCCGATGTGAATGTGACGTATGCATATGTATACTTCTCCGTTCAGTACAGGACTCCACAATCGCGAATGTAACCACTCGTGAAATCGTCCGGAATTCCCGATTCGCGAAAATTTAGACTTGCAAAATATATGGCGTATACAGTATTTACAGGAAAAGTTTTTTTTTTTTTTGCAGACTTTCATAGATAGTTGTAATTTATAAATGTAAGTATAGCGTTTTCAGTAGTTATGGTAGACAATATATTTTCACAAACTTTATTGGTCAGTGAATTCAATCTGTTATTAGTGCTTCATAGGATGTAAATCAGAGGAAAAGAAGTCTTAGATTTTTTTTTATTGGTATGACCTACAACAGAATGTTGTACTTGGTATGCATTCAATGATTTGTTTTCCATCAATGATGATAAAATAGTGCAAACCAAACCAAAGACAGGCTTGATGACTAAATTCGGGATATTGACTTCCATGCTTTACATTCAGTGTATGAGATACATGTAATTTGTATCTCTTTCTGTGTAGGAGAAATGCTTCATATTGTTGGGGCTTCCACAGGTTAGAATTCATGTATCTCATTTGCAGTATTAGACTCCACTCGACCCCTTTATCTTTCTTCAGTAATAACTCTATTGGTTGTTTTATGTTTGGGACTCCTGATTGCATTGCTTTTTAATTCTTATATAAATAGACAGATGAAAAACTGGAATTTAATTCTTAATTAGCTCCAATATTTCTTTGCATATATTCTTTGATAGTAACAAAAAAATTACAGTTGCTACATTCCAATATTTTTTTTTCTTGTTTATACACTGATGTTTTAAATGCCATGAAATATACCTCTTTGTTGCCATATCAAAAATCTAGACATGCATTAATATTTAAACAACCAAGAGAATTCCTAGGAGATGTACTTTCACAGATGACTCTTATCAGATCTGTTGCTTGACAACCCTATAGCCAGGGCTCCACACTAACTTTTATTTTTGGTGGCCCAAAGGCAAACATCCGACCTTTTTTTGGTGGCCCAATCAGGCCACCAAATTCTTCATTTCTGAAATTTTGGTGGCCCGACGTGCATTTTTGGTGGCCCTGGGCCACCGGGCCACTGTTAGTGTCGAGCCCTGCTATAGCTATGACTCTTGTTGGAGATAGTTGCAAACCTAGTGTTTTTATCCGTCTTCCCTTCCAAATCATGAACAGGCAAGCCAAGAAAAAGATACACCTTACTGTAGAGACAATGAATTTTCGCATCTATGCACTGTCCAGGCGGCCCTTATTTGTAACTATACATCTAGGCATAGTTGTGCCTTTGTTCAAATGGATCTACTGAACATCACATCATTCATGCTCAAAAGTAAAACAAGGAATGTTTGTGTACATTTTATTTTCGTGAATTTTGCTAGAGCCAAGACTCACAAAATTAAAATGCATACTATGTGAAAGTTCTTGTCTACACTATATGCATTGAATGCCAATGATAATTTGCAAAAATTTCATGCCGGGAAAAAGGCCGCCGATTGCAATCACTCACAAAAATTTCATGTCACGAAAAAGGTTGTCAAATCCAATTCGCAAAACTTTCATGTCATGAAAATTTTATGCCGCTAAAATATCTTGCTTTACAGTATTTAATACGAATCAAAGATGACCTTTAACCTGTAGGATTTGATTTCCTCTGCAGCGTGATTATGTAATGCTTCTCTTCCATCCTCCCCCAACCCCCTCCACCCCCATTCCAGAAGGCACCAAGCGGCCCAAGATGGAAGAGATGAAGAAGAAAGAGAGGAGACAGGTCCGGCGACAAGTGAAGAACAATTTTGAACTCGCGAAGAAGGCCAAGGCGAGCTGGGAGATCATCAGGCAGTAAGTAGTGATGGTGGTGACAGCAAATTTATAACCGCGGTCACATTGGCAAAAGATTGCCAAGTCTTTGTGAAGTTTGCTCGTCAGTCTACACTGGCAGCCAAACTTTTAAAAGTTTGGGTCACTGGTGCGTGTGCGTAAGAAAGAAGATAAAGCGCTTCGTCAGACAGCTAATTGTGACATATCAATGCACACATGTACATCCCAATGAGAGCGCACTTTGGGAGCACTGTTCGCAAACAGATGGTGGACTGGTCATGTGACAAACTTTGCAGTTTTAGTTGCTAGCGTTCACACTGCACAAACATCTAGATTGGTAGGGGTCTGGGAAATTTCCCTAGTTTAAGTGGGAAGTGTAATGAGAATTTTTTTGAAAGTTTGCTCTCACAGGAGCAAAACTTTGAGATCTTAAACGTCGCAATCTTAAACTTCATAATCTCTTTTTTTTCACTGTGACTGCGGCTTTTGACAGACCCAGGTCTGCTGATGTGGATGTGATTGTTGTACATTCTTATTGGTCTACTGTTATTTTGACCAATCTATAAGGTGTGATATTCTGTAGATTTGAAAGGCAAGAAGTTTTCTTTTAAAACCCCTTGAATATTTGTGTTCATTTGATTTCAAACAGGTGTGATCACACAGTACAACATATTTCTTTAGTATGATATATTTGTTATAATTTTGATTGTAAGTTTTAATTACTATGTGTGTTAAATTGACAAAATGTGTATTTCTGTATTGTCTTTGGGTTGTCTTCAGAGAGTTCAGGAAGTATGTTTGATTTTATTTCTATGAATTTTTGGTATTTATATGTGTGTATTTTGATTGAGATACTTTGCTTTAAAGATAATATAAAGTTTTGGTATTACCTCAAAAGTTTCCCTGAATTTCCTTGTCTTAGTTTGTGTTTCAGGTTAACGTACCTTTCATATAACTAACACTGTGAGACTTACTCGCCCCAAAGTGCTCTCATGTCTTAGTAATCATGCAATAATGGTTTCGTACCGGAGCCGCCGCCATACGGCGGCGGCGAGGTAGTACACGTATTGTGCGAATATCACTGCGACCAGCAGCGTGCAGCCCCATACGCATACTGTGTAGCTAACTGCGACCAGCAGCCCCATACGCATAGCTAAATGGGGCTTCGCATTGTAGCTTACATGATCATGACAGATTTAGTATCGCGGGTAAAATATCAACTTAAAATCCAAAAATTTCTTCAATTTAAAGACTTACCAGTTAAGTTGAAGTATTGAAAACAGGCTTTGGGCAACGTTTGGTTTTGCCAATAGTCCCTTTCTGTTCGAATTGATGACTGAATGTGACTTGGTCGAGAGGACCTTGGGAGAGCTACACTGAATTGACGGCCAGCGCATGCGCACACAAACATCTTATCCGTTCATGGATTTAAAATTTGTTCGCATGTGATGTGTGCGTATGCGCTGGCCGTAGTAATCAGTGTATGTAGCTCTCCCACGGTCCTCTCGACAGAGTCACATTCAGTCATCAATTCGAACAGAAAGGGACTATTGGCAGAACCAAACGTTGCCCGAAGCCTGTTTTCAAGACTTCAACATAATTGGTAAGTCTTCAAATTGAAGAATTTTGTGGATTTTAAGTTGATATTTGCCCGAGATACTAAATCTGTCATGATCCTGGATGCTACAATGCGAAGCCCCATTACGCTATGCGTATGGGGCTGCTGGTCGCAGTTAATTGCATGATTACTAAGAAATGAGAGCACTTTGGGGCGAGTAAGTCTCACAGTGTTAGTTATATGATAGATACTTTAACCTGAAACACAGAAATTCAGGGAAACTTTTGACGTACCAAAACTTTTTATTATCTTGAATAGTTTCAAGAGGAAACCATTATACCACATGTTAACAACTTTGTTTCATCTTAACAGACATGACTGCAAAGCGGAGACAAGGAAAAAGCATATCAGCGAGCTGTGTGAGCTGCTGAAAGGCAGGGTCATGGAAGTGAGTAACAACTTTGTACTTGTAACCTTGGCCTATTTATTTGTAAACTCATTAACTGATGTGACACTTAGTTTCGAAAGATTAAAATGTTTGTATAATGTCAATAGAATTATCCCAATGTTGAAATTAGGTATAGTTAGATGTAGATAATCTGCTTTACTTTTATGTATATGTTCATAATTTTTGACTGAAGTGTTTTCATACTTATGGTACTGAATTTAGAATGAGCCAAGTTCAAAAGTGTTCATTGATTCTATGAACTTTTCTAGGGTGTGTTACTAGTATGCAGTAGTATACGTAACCTTGGGTGTACAGAGAATATGTATCATAACAAAATGAACATTGTCCACAATAAGGCATTGTTTTACAGATGCTTTCTAATATCATTACACATGCAGGGAAAATTTATGACAAATGTATTCCACCATATAGTTGCAGTTACTAGATCTTGAATCTTTGTGTTCACCTTTCACAATCTTTGAATTCAGGCAAAAATTACAGTAGTATTTCAAGATATTGCATGAGCTATGTCTGTTCACATGAAATGAACTATATTGAGCTAACGATGTACACTTTTGTATGATACAGTTTCATGAGTCACGGTGCAAAATTTCTCTTTCTGCATTCTCTTGCATCAGCTGATGAAGGCACACGACTCTGTGAGGGTCATACAGTGCTGTGTGCAGTTTGGAACACCTGAACAGAGGACTCAAATCTTTGATGAGGTCAAAGGTCAGTCTTATCTTCTTTATTTTATAGACACTTTGATCTGATGAAGCTTCATGGCTTCTCTTGCAATTATGCTATGTTTTGACACCACATGTAGTAATGTGAGCCAGTGTACTATGTAACATTCACTTTCTTTAATTCATTGTTTTGTTTTGTTTGTTTGTTTGTTTGTTTTGGGGGTCATATTTGATGATGTCATGTGTAGCTATTGCATTAATGAAATGTAGGTCTTCCCATTGCGTAACTTGATACAAATGCAGCTTCTTCTACAAATAAAGTATGTGCAGTAAGTCTGATGAATTTTCTTGTCTCTCCCCTTCTTTCTCAAAAGAGTGAAATTGTTGAAATCATGAGTGAATGGCACTCTGGTGATTTCTTTTGGTAAACATTTTCGCTGAAATGTAAGTTAGTCTCTTGGTATACCAAGACCAGTTTCTAACCTTTACTCCTCAATTGAGAATGCACAGATATTCAGTTGTTTGTATGCCATGATTTCTCCTTCTCAAAGACGACATTGTTGAGCTGGCAAAGTCAAAGTACGCCAAGTTCTTCGTGCTGAAGATGCTTCGCTACGGCACGCGGGAGCAGCGCGCCTTCATCATGCGCGCGTTCCATGGCAAGGTGTGCCAGCTGATTCGGCACAGCGAGGCAGCGGAAGTGGTGGAGGAGGCGTACAACAACCACGCCAACGCACAGGACCGGTCCGCCCTCATGGAGGAGTTCTACGGGGCCAGGTTCGCCGTCTTTAAGGTAATTTAATTTGATCTGATTTGATTCATCCGTTCTCTGCATGGCATCATTTACAATTCTTAGTTTAGGAATATAATCAAACATAATATATACAAATATAATACTCAAAAAAGCTAGTTTCTACAATTTTCATTGCACATACATCTGTGACATGATTATAGTATATGTGTTATGAATTACCATACAGAACTGTTGCCAAATAGCTATATTGCCAATAAAAAGCTATAAGCTTGACCCTTTGGCAGCCGATAATACAATACGGTATAAATGCAATGGCCTATCTAATGCAACGAATAACTCAAGGGAGGTGGGTAGGACCAGGACCTGTGGATAGTGCACAGTTGTGTAGATGCGCCTTGGGCACATTAGTCATGTTGAATTGGAGCATTATAAGTACCCTGTATTATTATGAGTAGATGCGGAAGATCCGTGGTTCAATTCCACACAGGGACTAGTGCATGTTTTTAAGTTATATTCAGGTCCCTTTGATATATAGTTACTGTGAATCAAAATCTGTCTGGAGTGAGCATCAGCTCTCAGAAGGACCCACTCACCAGAAACTTTCATGTGACCAGTATTTTCTAATCATCTTAAAGGGATGGTATGGTATTGGTTGGGGTGAGGGTTCAGCTTTTAAGATTTTGCTAGTTACTTAGAAACCACTTTATGAAATGTTGAAGAGCATACAATTCTAAGAGGAATTCAAAGTTTATTTGATGAAAATTGGATCTGAAATGGCTGAGATATCAACAACAACAACAAAAGAAGAAGAAGAAGAAGAAAGGCGATCCTAATAAAAGGTAGGTCCCACCTCTTATTAGGATCGCTCTGTTTTGGATATCTCATCCATTTCAAAACCAATTTTCATCAAATAAGCTTTGGATTCCTCTAAAAATTAAATGCTTTTTCCTATTTCATAAAAGGTTTCTCATTATCTCATAAAATAATCATCAAAATAGGTTGGAAACCTTAAGCCCCATCTCGACCGAAACTGTACCATCCCTTAAACCTGTTGTGTGCTTTGAGTGCTGAATAGACAAGAAAACCCATAGCATTGTACACACGGTCCAAAGTCCCTTGTACAGAAAGGGTTAGCAACATGATAAACCGCAAGTCTTAGGTGCCTGAGTCTCTCACAGTGAAAACGTTTGGAGAATCTCAAAGTGCTTTCACACATCCCAACAGAGGATACGGTAGTCATGGAAACCCCAGTGGTTTGCATTACCGGTAGTCTTTCCTGTGACATATCATCATCTTGCAACAAGTAGCACTCCCATTGCATTCTTCCTATGAAATTGTCATAGTTTACTAGTAATGGTATCTTTTCTGAATTGCTCTATGTGTTTTGATAGTAACATAATGATCTGAGATGCACATCTATTGATTTGAATATATTTGGGAAGACTCTGTTAGAAATATAATATTTATTTTGTGTTTTGGCTGTCTTTGTTTCAGGCATCAGGCATTCACACCCTAGATGACATCCTAGAGAAAGACCCCACTATGAGGCAGAGTATACTGGAACACATGCTGAAGATCCTCACACCCCTTCTTGACAAGTATGAGTTACTAATGAATAACTCTCCAACTGTTAAATTCTAGAGTACTCAAAACCTCAAGTGCTGTATTTATTGGTGTATGAACCAGACCTTTGTTGTTATTTTCTAGAAATACCCTAAGGATAAGCCTGCTCAGAGTTAGCTCATGGGCACATTGTTTTTTTCTCTGTCGGTTAGGGGTACTTCACTCATTTGCTGGACAACATAATGCATAAGTTTTATGTAATAAATATTTGATTCAACAATTCTGTTAAAAAAAAGGAAGAAAAAAGAATGAACAAGCATAGACCAGATGACCAGAATGATCCATCATTACCTACATGCCTGTTGGTACGAATGACCTTTTTTCTGCACATGTGCAAAATGGAACTCCGAACTGGCTTATAGGGGATGCGGGTTATACATGGTAAATTGTGCTCACAAAAATATTCTTAGTCTGAGGCAAAGGAATCTGGAGGATTTGAGGTGATACATCACATGATATCTGTGTTTCCAGTTCATGCAAAGTCAATGTGTGGTGGAGATGTGACCTTATATTCTGTGTTTTGTCACATGTGCAGGGCTGTGATCAAGCACACCATGGTACACAAGGCCATTTACGACTTCCTGGTACATGCACCTGAAAAAATGCGAGGGGTGAGTTGGATGAACTTTGTCCTACTTCCAGGTCGCTGTATAGAGCTAGACCAGTGTTTTTAGCTGACAAAATTTGTGATCGCATTCCATTGAGATATGCCCATTAACCCTTTGAAAACTAGTCCTGGGTATTTAATGTACTCAGGCACGTGTCTACGGGAAATGTATGCTATACCAAAGTCATCTTTCCCTCAACAGACTAACTTGCTAGTTGCAAGAGAAGTTACTGAAACTTTTCTGAAGCACGTCATCATTTATTTTTTCAATTCATTTTTGTCTGTATGTGATAATTACCAGAGCAATAATGGTTCAGTGGATCAGACCTAAGACTCTTCATTGTTAGGTTCCTGGCAGAAATGGATGCACCCTCAGGTTTGTCATTTAAATATTCAGTGCCCCGTCAATGCTTAGGAGGGGACTTCAAGCCCTTGGTTTCAGAGGTAGAATACACAACACCCAGACAAAACATTAAAATTGAATCCAAGCACACTTCATGGTGTAAATGTTACCTCCATGTCTACTCTGTCTCATCTTTACTAACACTTTGATTTTTAATTCTAAGTAGCTTCATGAAATAACAATGACTATCACAGAGAATCATTGCATTACTGTAAAAACTTCAAAGATAGTGAATTGAATGGACAACATTGCTAAACATTTCTGAATGGTTCTGTCGATCATTTAAAACTGGCCTTGAAAGCACACCTTTAAAGGGTGTGTACAGTTCTGGGAGAGGTGTAGATTTAGCTTTTAACGTTTCGCGAGGTATTCAGAAACCACTGTATGAGATGTCAAAGAGCATGCGATTCTAGGGGGTATCAAAAGTTTATTTGATGAAAATCGGTTTTGAAATGGATGAGATATCCAAAACAAGGTGAAACAAAGAGATCCTAATAAAGTTGTGGCATGTCGCCTTTTATTATTAGCACTTTTTTGGATATCTCAGCCATTTAAAGACCAATTTTCATCAAATAAATGTTGAATCCTTCTTAAAATTACATGCTCCTTCATATTTCATAAGAGGCTTTTCATTATCTCACTTAGGAATGTTTAAAACAAGAATCTCTTCCTCAACCAGTACTGTACAGTCCCTTTAAATGCTGAGTACCTTCATGAAATGACAGCAAAAAGAATAATTGAATGATTTTAACAACTTGTAAATATCAAAATAACAAAGTGAAAGGACAACAATGCAAAACTGTTCTTGATGGTTCTTTAGACCATTTATAACCGTCCTTAGAAATGAACGCACACTGTCACACTGAATTTAAGGATGTTAACCTCAGTTGGTATCGCATCTGCCTCCCACTCCAAACAACGCAGGTTCGAGTCTCGAGTCTGGCTGAGCAATGTTGTGTGTACCATCTCATCTAGTAAGAGGCTAACGCTCTGTCCCTCAGTATCAACCAGACACATTGTGCCATATGAGGAAGAATAAGCAAACAGTGAATTTTTGTTCACCACATTTTTTCTTTTTTGGCAGGAACTGATAGAGTCATTAAGGGAGGTGGTGGTACAGATCCTTCACACACTGGACGGAGCTCGGGCTGCCATGTACTGCCTCTGGTTTGGAACTGCCAAGGTAAGAATGCTTATGTTCTCATTTTATTTTTCGGTCCTATTTTCAGGGAGCCATTGTAGAGTACTCATAACTTTTGTATTTGCCCTCATGCTTATTACTCCCCTTTTTGTGCGCCAATTAGAAGAAAATGAATGGAAATGTAATGATAATAATAATTTGAAAATATATGGGCAGTGATGCAAGAAAAGGGCCCTTAGGGCATGGAATACCGAAAATGAGTTTTATCACCATATTGTAGAATGAACTCTGACGTATTTAGATATATGCAAACTGCTTTCTTAAATTCCACTCCCAAATGCCTCAACTATTGCATTTCAAAACCATGTCTCAAAATCATGGTTGTAATCTCGGCTACCGTTTATAGCAAAATGTAATTCACGAAACACAGTTTCATAACTATGTTTAAGGCCAGAAACGTTTGCCATAAGTGCACCCATTAGTTGAAGCATTGTTTACAACACAATTAGAGCCGTGATATTTATTTTTCCATTTGTATCAAGAATCAAGTTTGTTGGTCCTAGAACAATTTTCTGAGCCAGAATATATGCCATATATTAAGTGAGTCTGATTTTTCGCGAATTGGGACTTCCTGACAATTCGCAAGTGGTTAAATTTGCAATTGTGAAGTACAGTACTGACTGTAGAAATGTGTGCATGCACATCACATTCATGTTGGGATGAGAGTTAATATTTTTGTGTGTTTTTAGATTTGCAAACAGCACCCGACTTGCAAAATCCCCGAAAATAAAAACCTCTTGAAATATTCAGCCCATACAGTAATTGTGGACAATCAGCGTATATCACAAGCATAGCAAAGTTGTGACATTATTAAGCAGTGGGAGGTGAAACATGCTTCTAGGTTTTATTTTATCCCTTCATGAGATTCAGACTGAAATACCAAACGTTGAGCTTTGTGACTTCCTCTCCTTTTATATTGCATCAGGACCGGAAGATCATCATCAAGTCCTTCAAGACGTACGTGACAAAGATCGCCAAGGAGGAGTTTGGGCACAGGGTCCTCCTGGCCCTCTTTGACTCAGTGGATGACACCAAGATTGTGGGCAAAGTCATCATTGAAGTGAGTATGGGGCCTCAAAGTTTTCCAGTTCAATTATGATATATCAGGGCCCCGTTTTATCAAAAGATGAAATTGATTTTAGATTTCCTTACCACACAGGCTGCCATAGACTTACAGTTGAAATCAGCTATATAATCAATTTCAACTCTTCAGAAAACAGGGCCATACCCCCAACCATTCTGAATTTGGAGGAAAGAATCTAAATTTTGACCATTCCCAGCTCTTATTTCAATAGAGTTTCCTATTTTTCCATGATTATTCTACTACATGATCCTACTGTGTATGGGAACTGCTCTTTCTTTCCTCACTGTTGCACCAAATCATCCCTATTTTTCAGTAAGAAAGGTTGGGAGGTCTGTGGTATCATTAGCAGAAAGGCACAGGAGGACATGTAAACAAGGGCTAATCATGATGTAAGGGGTGGGGGGAGGGAGTTTGTCTCACGAAAAAATCGTAGGCAAGACGTGTGCCATTTTGCTCACAACTGCCAAGCTTCATCGAGCACAATGAGACACCAACACAAGGGATGTCCATCCACCTCCACCAACAGTGTGGCAATACATCTTAGATGAGATCCCACCTGTGATGTCCGTGAAGGAGCCGCTAAACCGGACTGTCAACCAGTGGACGCAGTAAGGCGCCCTGCCAGGCCCGTCCTGGAAAAGATGGCATGCTGCCAACTAGAATTTTGCATGCACATTATAACTTACATGCACGTACCACCATGTCTCATTGTACGTACCACCATGTCTCATTGTACGTACTTGACGAAGCTCAGCAGTAGCCAGCGAAACATCATACATCTTACCTGCGATTTCTTCACGAGACAAACAATTATTTTTACCTGAAGCATCATAGAATTTACTGCGATGGTCAACCTCTTCACAAAAGGTACTTAGTCAATCATGACCCATCCCCTTTTTTTTTCAACAGGAGCTGATGAAGTCTGCCTACGAAGTGGCTACAGACCAGTACGGCCGTAAGGTTCTATTCTACCTCCTTGTCCCGAGAGATCCGTCTCACTTCCATCCGGACATCGTCAAACAGCTGCAGAAAGGCGATGACAACCCAGTCAGGTAGGGATGGAGCTTATTATTGCATATATTCCTGAAAAGGGGGATCTGCTGCATAATTGATGCTCATTTAGACACACAGGGGTGCGAATTCATTTTATGATTCAATTAAGAATCAATTCTCTAAGATTCAGTAAGACTCCATGTCCTTTAGTATAGCCTGTCTCCCAAACCAAATGGCCTGTGTTTGATTTCAAAGTCCAACTGAGCAGTGTTGTGTGAAATCATACCGTGTCCTCTAGTAAGAGGCAAAACACTCTGCCCCTTGGATGGGGCATAAAATGGCGGTCCCTTGAGTAAGTTAGTCATGACTTATGCGCATAAAAGATCTCACTTCATTTAATTCATTGCAAAGAGCAGGGTTGTAAGCCAGTGAAGTGGTCCGCTTACCTACCCACAAAAAAAAAAAAAAATGAAAAAGAAATTGGGCAAATGATGCCAACCCTGTGTGGTTTGCCCCAAGTGACTCGCAACAGTTAGCAAATGGTATCAACCAAGCACATTGTGGCATACTAACAAGAAGATAGAATGTTCAAACACACTTCAACATTGCTTTTAATGCAAAGCTGTGTTTGCATGAAAAAATTAAGTGATATTACATCAGTGTGCCAAGATTCTGTGTACTGTAAGTTGTACTTTGGTTTTCGTAATGTAATACCAACAAAATGCAGTGGCGGATCCAGAGGGGATACACAGGGCCCCCCCCCTTTATTTTTATGTTAAAACAAAATAAATAAAAAGAAAAAATGGAGGGGGGCGCGTGTGCTCCCCTCTAATTTTGTAAAAACATCCCCCCCCTTTACGGATTTTCTGGATCCGCCCCTGTAATATCAGCAATTTGTTATGGTAGGCAGCTGTCAGTCTTGAAGGAAATGCAAACCACCCTCTTCTGTTCGTGTCATTGTAGTAAGAAGGACAGGACGGTACGGAGGAAGGAACTCCTTGAGGCGGCCTCCCCTGCCCTCCTCAAGCTGCTGCTGACCCACACCAAGGAGATGGCATACAGCAAGTCCAACAGTCAGCTGGCCTTGGCTATCCTGGAACATGCACAAGGTAATAAAGTGACATACGACCTTCATGCACCAAAGCCAGGCGTAAACCCCCTGCCGCCCACAGGTGGCAATTCCCAGGAACACGAATGCACAGCTCATCATGTTTTCCTTTGCGATGGGTTAAGCATTTTGCATGATTAAGTTGCCACAAGAAAGACATAATGAAGCAACAAGTATTGCGAGGACTGGAGAAAGCACCCAGAAATGATACATCACATATTACCCCTGGTACCGTAGTACCCCGGTAACCGCGTTGTGTAGCGCCACCTCAGGTCCACTCGAGGACAGCCAGAGAAAAATGCATGCACTGTGTGTGCGTGTACATAGTCATTCCCATGCCACTGCATGTTATACTATGCGTGCATGGAAGCTGCGATACCACTAGCGTGTGCTTTAGTGCAGTGCAGTGCAGTGGCTAGCGCGCACTAGCTCCAGCACCAAAATAATTTCCTCTTTTTGGCACCCAGGGTACAACCTTTTTAAAAAAATAAATAATTCAACAAAATGGCTGATTTTTATTTGGTACCCCAGGATACCATTTATGTCATCAAATGCAAAATCTATTCATATTTGTAAGGTCCAGCTTCACTCACACTGAAAAGAATTGACCTCTTCATCTACTGATTGGGAAGAAGATATTTTTATCTCCATCTGGATATGGTTAATTTCTTCTTTTATTCAGTTTTGATGGGATCCTTTGATTGTTCCAATTTTAAATGGGTAGGGGGTTATCTATTTGCTGTCCCTCTCCATGTTGCCACAATTTCCTGGAGTGATATGTTGTGTATTACCCCATTGCCATTATCAATATAACTGTGATGATGATGATGATGATGATGATGATGATTATGATGATGAGGATGGTGGTGGTGGTGGTCATGACTAGTTATGATGTTGATAATTATGATGATGATGGTGATGGTGATGATGATGATGACTATGATGATGTTGATGGTGATAAAGATGATGGCAATGGTAATGACACTGGTGATGATGATAGTGATGCTAGTGATAATGATAGTGCCAAAGAGCAAATTTTACCCCTGTTCCTTATGGGCTCTGACAATTTTCTTCCCACAAATTGCCATCATTATAAATTCCTAGCAAAGTGAATTCACTTGAGGAAAGAACAACGACAAAGGAACAGGAAATATTTTCCTTGTTGTAAATATTTTTCATGAGGCATGTGTCAAGAAGGACCTTTAATCCATGTTTTTGGAAGGCACTAGAAATTTCTCTTCACAACCTGCA
Organism: Diadema setosum; assembly: GCF_964275005.1. Classification (NCBI taxonomy): domain Eukaryota; kingdom Metazoa; phylum Echinodermata; class Echinoidea; order Diadematoida; family Diadematidae; genus Diadema; species Diadema setosum. Next base: position 14,688,439 of record NC_092697.1, read on the forward strand.
ATCAACATGTTGTGTTCACATTGTCCATACTTTCAAAAAGGAATGATAAAAGCTGCTAGGAAGAAAAAAAAATGTGTGTGGTTACGGCAGGTTTCTGCCAAGGCAGCTCAGATTACTACAAAGGCACCTTAGCTTATTACACAAACTGTACAAAGGCACCTTTACATTACTATTAAAATGGCACCTTTTATCTTCCTTCTAAAAGGTGACAAGAGTTCGTCCTTTGCCATGTTTGCAACGCTAGCTGCGGAGGATCTCGTACCCATCCTGGTCAATAACCCCAGCAGGATGGACGAGGTGAGTGCGTAATTGACCTTGGACCTTTCCACATCTTCATGTCATAATGTCTTGTGTACTGTCATTAGGCAATATGTGAGGCAAAACGTCAGCAGTTTATATCCATTTAAAGGCACTATCTGCCATTTGCAGATAAAACAAAAACCAGCTGTAGTGCTTCTAAATAGTTCTAAAATGTGAGTTAGGGATGGAAACGACCAATGTAACGTTGTTGATCAGTATAATCAATGTTAAGTATTGTTGAATATATCAGAGGTGAACAATAGGTTTTATTAGAACTGTTTCTACAATAAACCATCTACAGTTACGGTTTATTGAGAAAAATAGTGATATCTCTTATATATTTTAGGCTTTATTGCAATTTTTTTTTGTGTGTGAATGTACACTGTTTATATGTTAGGATGTTTTGTGATACAACCGACCTTCACATATGCATCAATTGTGATAACTCAAAACATTTTTAAACCACTGCTCCCAATGGTAAACAGTACATCTAAACTTATATGTACCTTTCAGTTTGAGATGGAATTTCCAATCAAGAATGCAATTTATTTATTCAGAGTTTGTAATATTTTGTATCTCATATTCTGATGTTATCCCATGTATTTTGGCTTTTTTTTTTTTTTGTTAATATATATATCAACATTGCCTCTTTGAGGCATGTCATACAGATGGTAGTCTCCCTGTCAGATGATAGCCTTTTCATATATTTAGAGTGTACAAAATTCAGTGAAGAGATGATGATGTCTCACTATGAATTTGCCTGACTTTTTGATGTACTTCGATGTGATACCATCTGTTCTTCCACTCGCTAATGCTTGCAGATGCACCTTGTGGAGCATCCCTCGGGCCATTTCCTGGTGAGGAGGTTGCTTGCCTTCGAGAAGTCACAGCGAGAGAAAGAAGGTATGTTGGCCACACATCACACAGCCAGGGCATGTTTATTGCATTTGCGTGTGAAATTCAAAAAATGAATAAAAATAAACTACTTCGTCCTGGAGTCGACTTCTAGGTACAAGGATTGTATGTTAATATTTCCAGGTCTTGTATACTCATGTGCAGTTTATGTTGTCCCAGGATTCTCAATACTTGCAGACTTTCACTGATAAGGAGATGTGTGTAACATACTTTTATGATGACTTTTCTGTTTGATGCATTTGTAAAAGTTTCTTCACTCTTGTGTATTTCTTTGTTTTGTTTGAAATCAAAACTCTTTCATCAAGCTGATATGATTTATGCCACATTATATTATCTCTGTGTGTATCACGGTATCAGTAAATGCATGTTTTCTTGGGAAATGAGACAATATGAATTCATAAATGTGGAAAAGGAATTAACTTCAAAATTACTAAGGTTTGTCAGTTGCACCTTTTTTCCATTTTTTTTTCATTTTCGTACTACCGAACCTTCTGCAGTTCTGAATATATGTAGCAAATCTTATTTCGTTTTCAGATTGATGAACCATTGAAACAGCATACATTATTTAATTTCTGGATTGCCAAATCCTTTGAAAAAAAAGCTTGATTTCAAATTTCAGTCTGATGAACCTTAGGCATAATGGTGCAAATGGCTGGATTTACACAATACTGTTTCATAATACTGACAAACATTTAGGTGCACAGAATTTGCTGTGTGTTTTGGTGTAACGAACATTTTGAATAATGAACGTCACCGGTATATATTCACCCTCCTCCTTATTGCTGTTGTGTGCGTCAGGTGCGGAACTGAAGTCGACGCTCTCTGATTGTCTGCTGGAGGAACTCTCAGACGAAAATATCAGGTCCTGGGCCAGGGTCAACAGAGGGGCATTTGTGCTGGCAAGGTATTGTATGTCTTCTTTATTATTCTGCACAGTGCAAAGTTGGGTAAAGTGGGGGTGCTGTGGCATAGTGAATGAGAATCCTGACTCCCATTTGGAGGACCCGAGTTCCATTCCCACCCAGTACTTGCGTCCTTGGACAAGATGTTTTTACTCGCAATGTCTCTCTCAACCCAGGTGTAATAATGGGTACCTGGCAATGCTGGGGTAATGATAATAGCAGGGCCCTCTGGTAGAGCAGTGGCGACACTGAAGAGGCTACCCAGGTTAATAAAGAAGACATTAACATTATTATCAAGGGGGGGGGGGGGGAAGGGGGTCGTTTGAGGCATCTTTCTACATAACTGCTATTTTCAAAGGTTGTGGTGAGACTCACAATAGGGATGTGTGACACAAAGGCCTTCGGATACGGTAGGAAGGAATGTTCAGTGGAACATTTGCTGCAGAGTTTCAATTTTGGGTGCGTGCAATCTATTGTTTGATATTGTGTCTCCTTTTGCATGAAGAGAGATACCTCAACAAGAAAACATCAAAAATTCCTTTTATAGTTCAATCTGTCTAATCATGGTACATGCAGGTATCTGTTATTTGATAATCCAATATAACTTTATTTAAAAAAACAAAACAAAAACAAAAATAATAATTTGTATGGTGAATGAAAGCAATGCTGTACGAGCTTGATTTTGCTTATACCAGACCAGTCAAACAGATTTTTCCCTTCCAGTTTTTAAGCAGTATCACTCTAACACACAGGTAAGGGAGAAGGCTCATTCCAGTGTGATGTTTGTGCTTACCATTTAACAACAAACTGGCTGACAGTGCAGCTTTCTCTAAAATTATGAAACAATCTCCCTCCTCCTCAAAACTCTCACCAGCAGTTGAAAGAAATCAAACATACTTCAGAGTTTCGAGACGCACCTATTCTGAAACCCCATGTACTTATTGAACTTGTATTGTCACTGCCTTTTAGTTTGTACAAATATTGACTCTAATGCTACACCCAGGGATGATATCTCTAATCACTGTGTATCCGTTGTAAAAAGACGGTAGATTGATACCACCAACCATTACTATTGCCATTATTATTACCATAAAAATTTCTTGCAAAGGTAGTGAGTTACCACCCCCTTTTATTTTCAAGTACTCTGATGATGTATCAGATCTTACCCTTTAAGGCTGCTTTGGTGTCTAATGCCTGAAGAGCAAATGCCAGATTTATAATTGCTTGTAAATACAGTAAGTGGATTGAAATTCAGTGGGATGGGGGACAAGTATTTGTGAACATTGTGTACTTGAAATTTATGTAGCACCAAACCTTTTTCAGTTTGTATCATTCATGTGCTCTAACAATGTGGAAACCATTAAGTGAAGCAAAAGCACATTGTGATGGAGTCAGTGAGAGATTGAGCATGTCTGACAGGCATATTGGGGATGGAATTGAAAACAACAATCCTTTGTCTGGAGAGTGAAGAAATACTCGCTTGAGCGAACGAGAATGCAGAGACATGGCGTCTTGTCTCGCACAAAGGACTGCAATTTGCAGGGGAACACCGATCCCGTGAGGTGATTACAGACAATGCACTTATCCACCCATCATCCACCCACGAAACAAACAAACAGACAAACAAAGAAAGACCCCCATCTTCCCCTCCCTCTCTAACACAGAGGGAATAAGTTTGATGTTTCCCCTTTATCTCTCTCCTCAAGCCTGGCGGATTGCGGCAACGAGGACGCTACCGAGAGGATACGCACCGTCATGCAGGAGTGGGGGAAGGGCTTCGCCAAGCTGTCATCAAAAGGCGTGGTGGTCTTGAGAGAAAAGCTGCAGATGGACTGATGCCATCGACCTCGGATGAACTTTGGAAACCTGTAACACATGGACTCAAATTGTGGAGGATGATTGTTGAGATGATCCTCCTCCGCAAGATATTTACGAAGTGGAGAATATGATGTTAGAAAGGAGAAAGGAGAAACTGAGCATAAGGAGAAGAAAGAGACAAGTGAAGAAATGAGTTGGAATGATATTAACCCGTTGAGGATGGACTGATTTTGCTATAACATGCACTTCCCATAGACACCTGCCCAAGTATACTTGGGACTAGCCTTCAATGGGTTAAAGGGATGGTACAGCATTGGTGGAGATGAGAATTGGGCTTTTAACTTTTTGCGAGATACCAAGAAAACACTTACGATATAGTACAGAGCATACCATTTTAAGAGGAATTCAAAGTTTATTTGATAAAAATCGGGTTTGGAATGACTGAAACATTAAAAAACAAAATTAAACAAAGCGATCTTAATAAAGTGTGGGTCCCACACTTTAGTAGAATCGCTCTTTTTTGGATATCTCGGCCATTTCAAAACCAATTTTCATCAAATAAACACTGAATTCCTCATAGAATTACATGATCTTTCATACTTCATAAGAGGTTTTTCATTATCTCACCAAAAATGTTAGAAAATTAGGTCTCAACCAAAACTGTACAATCCCTTTAATCAAAGAAGATTGATGGGATTGTGAAATGAAATACAGTCAACTCTTTGTGTGCCTTGATGTAAATGTCCGTGTGTGCCGCACTATTCTGATACTACTATGCATGAGCGCTCTTTGAAGACATCCTGTCCCCCCCCCCCCCAGCCATGTAACTTTTTGCACAAGCATTCGTGCAAGAAACGCAGCACTGCAAAGTCGTGGAGGAATTTCCAACCTTTGCTGTGATGTAGACTGTTTGACAAGGCCGAGGCCATGACACTCTCAGTGTACTGTGGCATATTGCGATTTATCAATCGGTTTGCGCACGGTAGCACGTTCAAGCAAAAACTTGCAAAGTTTTGGCAAGCAGTTAAGCAAATCAGGCTTGTGAAATGTGGCACACAAAAAGTTAACGAGTAAGTTGAGATTTAGAGAAAGAGTGAGAGGGAGCGATGGCAAGAAAGAGAAAGGAAGAATGAAGGAAGGAATGGAAAGAAAGAATGAAGGAAGGACTGAAGACAGTTAAAAAGACAGTATGAAGACCCTTTGTGTAGGGCCTTTTGATTTTAGCATGTGTAATATGATATGAGCAGTACACCTTCAGCAGTACGCCTTTAGAAACAAGCATCCGTGTTGTGCTGATTGGAGCAGTTGTCATGAACCCAGTCTTCCGGAGGAAACGTTTCCATCGACAAATTCATTCGTGTGATGTGATTGCAGGTGTCCTGGAGACATGGAGTGCTGTGAAACCTGTGTCTATGTCAAATGTCAAGTATTACCTCACTTTACCATTTGCCAAGTTAGAATATTGATGCGTTGGCCCGTATTCACAAAGATGGTTTAATGTTAGTCCATGATGAATGCTAATTTTCTTTTGCATTAGTGCATGTGACAGAATGCGTATGTCAACAGACATCCAGTAACCACCGTCCCGTTGATATGCACGTAGAAATTGTACACCTATTTCATGCTAATTTTTTCACCCACGGACCTTTTTAATCACCTTTGTGAATACGGGTAATTATCTTTCATATTTCAGTAAGTTTTTAGACCTTGCTTTCAATCTTCCTGTTTTGATTTACACAAATGATTACTATCAGTTAAACAATGATTTGCTATAGAACTTTTGTCGAGAGCAGATGTCAGATGCAACCTTTTGGATATATACATTTTCTGCAACATATGTTTTCTTATTCTTCCCTGTCGGCATGTAGGCACACTGTGACATGTCTTGTCTTAGTACCAGATTGGTGCTTTGTTTGCGTGCTGTACAATAAAGTAAATATATTTGGAGTAGCCCCAACTTTGGCTTTATTAGTGCCTTTCTTGTGAAATAGTTCTGAATTCCAATCAGGAAAGACAAAATTATCATATACCATGTGTCTTTCATAGCAAAAGTCTTTGACACTGATACATGCAGTAGTATTGTTTATGTCATACTTGTTTTATTCTCCTTTGTTTGGTTTTGTTTTTGTTTTGCTATGGAAATGGTAGATTTACATATTAGTTACATTGGCTTCTTGTCAAGCTGCACAGACGGACTATTCATTGAAACCAACCCTCAGAAATTATATTTGTGATCAAGGTGTCACTAAACTGCAGTGATTGTATGCATTAGTGTTGAGAAACCTACCTGGCATATTGACATAGACTTTTTATTTCCATTGACCTAATCACCTTTATTTCAAGTTGGAAATGGGTAAAAGATGTGAGAACGAAATGCTATTTTTAGAATTAATTTAGTTCACATTTTTTCTCTTTCACAATGCAGTGTATGGTTTTCCCCAGCTAGCAAATATTTGTCTTGGAAAGATTTTTTTTTCTTTTTTTGCCTGTACAGTTCAGCAGGTTTCTTAAGACCTTCGTCAGGCATTTGCAATCACTTTGGAGTCATAATGATAACAAGTCAATTAAAGAAACACTGCAATGCAAATTCATGTTGACTGGTATTGATCCTTCATACATTTTCCGTGATCATCACTAAAGGGGGTATCTCACTGAGCGGCTAATGTTTGGGAACATAGCCAAGTTTAGGTTATGTCAGAGTTTGTAAACAGTTGCAATCAAGTTTGTGAAATTTTGAACATGTTCACAGTTTCTTTGCAACAAGGAAAATCGTGAATTTGATTGCAACTGTTCACCAACTTGATTGCATCTGTTTTAATACGAACCCTAACAAAACCTAAAATTCGCTACGTTTGCAGACATTTGCTGCGCAGGGAGATACCCCCTTTATGTGGCCAAAAGAATATCTAAATACAGTGTATATTCCATTTACTAAGTATTTTCTAATCATTTTTCTACTATTTTCTTTCAAATTAGTTGTGTACGCCCACCATAAAACCTTCTATACAAAGATTCTGCCTTTGTATCATCTGTCAATTACTAATAAAGTTAAAAAAAAAACAAAAAAACCCACAAACATAGCATGGAATGTGCTATCGCCTAGACCGAGCAAACATGCAAGTTTCCCTGCAATGCTTTTGTTGATTATGTTAGTAACATGGACTCGTGCCAAGTTATTCTCAATCTGGAGAAAGGTGCATTCTAATGTCTTTTGTTAATCATATTAGTACCTCAACAATGATTGACAGATGAAGTCACTGGCAGAATCTTGGTTTAGAAAGTTTGTTGCGAGCATATCCAAGTAATCTTAAAGATAATGTACAAATTACTAAAAAATATACGGCACTTATTTAGATATTCATTTGGCCACATGTGTGATGTTGAGGGTATCATTAATCAAGGCAAGTCAGCGGGTATTTGCATTGCTTAGTCTTGTGTCTTTTCTTAATGATATAAATACTTTAGCAATGATTTACTGGTGATGTCATAAGCAGAGTACTGGTTTAGAAGGTTGTTTGTTTTTTTTGTGTGAGCATATCCAAGTAACTAAAAGAAAAAATGTATAACTGCGTGATACTACACTGAACACACGCACGTGCACACACACACACACACACACACACACACACACACACACACACACACAGATGTTCCCACAAATCAGTGATTATGGACACAACCAAGTCTGCAAATTAAATGAGTTGCTGGCTACTGTCTCGCCTCATTACCTCTCCACAAAGCTCATTCCCATTTTAAAAAAATGAAATCTCTAGAAATATCCTGTACCTTTTGAATTAGATTATTGTAGTGTTACAACATCCTCGCAGTGGGTCATTTGGTACAGTTACTGAAGTATTAATCAAAGTCATATATATATATATATATATATATATATATATATATATATATATATATGTATATATATATATATATATGTATGTATATATATATATATATATATATATATATATATATATATATATATATATATATATATATATATATGTATATCATTCACTTTGTGTAAATAATAGGATTGCTGTTTGACAATGGCGCCAGTGCTGCAGATTGGTAGGAGAATGTGGCTTTGACCGATACCACTATTTCGTGCAAGCTAGTGAAAAGTGAAATGCTATAATTATTTCTTATTGTATGTTCGATTTTAATTACATGTTTTCTTTTACAATAATTCTATATTCTATTAACAAACATACCAATTAGCGATAAGCAGTAGACTCACGCGTCTGCGGTATTTCTCACGCTCACACGCCTGGCAAGTTTAATCTCACGCCTCACACAAAAAAAAAATTCTTTAATATGGATTTCCAACCACCACCAAAAAAGTCAATTCGAGACAATCTATTTTATTACAATAATTCAAAATACTGCATTTACTGTGCACCAGACCGCACGATTTAAAGCTTTAAAAACCTCACTGACGTTGACTTATAGGGCACTGTTCATACATGTAGTTTCCCATGTCGACGCGGAACAGTCTGCTGTTTGGGTGCTGGTAGGGGGGTCCTATTTCCTTTGTCTTTTTGGTAGGACCCTACAGTGTATGTGTTGTTGTAATGATGTATTGATTTTGATAAGTTATTTTTGGCTTTAATCTTGAAATTGTTTTGGTGTATACAATTAAGAAGAAAGTAAGTAGGCATAGAGTGTAGGCATATTAGTTGCGCTGTAGACAATGATTGATGTAAACGCGCTGTGAATCGGCTTAATAGTTTTGTTTTTGGAAGGGGCAAAAGTGTGTGTGTGGCATGGGCGTAAATCCCGGGGGGGGGGATGGGGGGATATATCCCCCCCTGAAATGGAGGAGGGGGGGGGGGATGGCCTGTACAATAATCCCCCCCTGAAATTTGAAAAAAAATGGAGGAGGCAGAAATGTGATTGTATCAATTTTGGCATATTGCGTGACGTTTGTACGCCGGCCTTCAGACAGGTAACAGAGCTGAACAGTAACTCTATCTTGTAGGAAAATGTATACATAATTTTCTCAAGCGCTCGCTCGCTTCCCTCGCTCGCGAAGAAAGTAACATCGACATAACCGTCGGCCTTATGCCAAAAGGGCCTTAACACCATAGACTATAAAATATGTACGAAAACAAACAAACAAACAATAAAAAAAACTATATCGCCATAATTGAACCCCCCAATTTCCTGAATCATTCCTGAGAAACAACAGTGACTGGTGACTCAGTCAGGATACATCTATGGGCATACCCAGGGAAGATCAGGGGCGTCGAATCTATCTCGGGGGGGGGGGGGGGGGGCAAAGGGGCATCTGCCCGCCCCTACGGAAGTGTTTAGGCAGACAAATCATTTATCCCCCAAGCAATTCCCGAGATGAGGACAAATCTCGAACCTTCTTAATGGAAAATTGTCCAAATATCGCCAGAACTATGCACCAGATAGTTGTATTGCAATCTTAAACATGCAAAAGCTCCGCTATACAGGATCCCTTTCGATAGACTTTGTACACTTTTGAGATTGACGTATATTTCCCTAATTTATCAAAGAGTGTGCAGCAGATCTTTCACTTAACAAAAGCTCCCTCATTATGCAGAGGCGTCGATGGCGGGGGGGGGGGGGAGGGGGGAATGGTTCCCCCATAACAGTGGGACAAACAAAAGCGAAAAATATAGCCACAAACGGCAGTTTTTGGAGTGTAAAATGTCAAAATTTTAAAGCTCGCTCGCTCCGCTCGCTCGCATTTAATCGCTATGCCATTCTTCTGATGTTGCTGCCAGTGACTGACAGCAGTTGCGCCCGGTGCGTCCCCCCCCCCCCCTTATTTTCCAAAGCGAAATATATAACTACAAACGACAGTTTTTGGACTGTAAAATGTCAAAATTTTGAAGCTCGCTCGCTTTGCTCGCTCGCATTTAATCATTATACCATTCTCCTGATGTTGCTGCTAGTAATTGCCAGTAGTTTTCGCCCGGTGCGCCTCCTTAATTTCCAAAGCGAAAAATACAGCCACAAACGACAGTTTTGGGGACTGTAAAATGTCAAAATTTTCAAGCTCACTCGTATTTAATTATTATGCCATTCTCCTGATGTTGCTGCCAGTAACTGCCAGCAGTTTTCACCTGGTGCACCCCCCTTGATTTCCAAAGCGAAATGATACAGCCACAAAGGACAGTTTTTGGGACTGTAAAATATCAAAATTTTCAAGCTCACTCGCTTCGCTCGCTCGCATTTAATCGTTATGCCATTCTCCTGATGTTGCTGCCAATAATTGCAGTTGGCCCGGCGTGCCCCCCCCCCTTAATTTCCAAAGCGAAAAAATACAGCCACAAACGGCACTTTGGGGACTGTAAAATGTCAAAATTTTCAAGCTCACTCGTATTTAATCATTATGCCATTCTCCTGATGTTGCTGCCAGTAACTGCCAGCAGTTTTCACCTGGTGCATCCCCCTTGATTTCCAAAGCGAAATGATACAGCCACAAAGGACAGTTTTTGGGACTGTAAAATATCAAAATTTTCAAGCTCACTCGCTTCGCTTGCTCGCATTCAATCGTTACGCCATTCTCCTGATGTTGCGTACTGCCAGTAATTGCCAGCACTTGTGCCCGGTGCGCCCCCCTTGATTTCCAAAGCGAAAAATATAGCTACAAACGACAGTTTTGGGACTGTAAAAAGTCAAAATTTTCAACCTCACTCGCTTCGCTCGCTCGCATTTAATCGTCATGCCATTCCCCTGATGTTGCTGCCAGTATAAATTGCCGGTAGTTGACCCGGTGTGCCCCCCCCTTCATTTTCAAAGCGAAAAAATACAGCCACAAACGGCACTTTGGGGACTGTAAAATGTCAAAATTTTCAAACTCGCTCGCTTCGCTTGCTCACATTCAATCGTTATGCCATTCTCCTGATGTTGCATGCTGCCAGTAATTGCCAGCAGTTGTGCCCGGTGCGCCCCCCCCCCCCTTAATTTCCAAAGCGAAGAATATAGTTATAAACGACAGTTTTGGGACTGTAAAAAGTCAACATTTTCAAGCTCACTCGCTTCACTCGCTCGCATTTAATCGTTCTGCCATTCCCCTGATGTTGCTGCCAGTAACTGCCAGCAGTTACGCCCGGTGCGCCCCCCTTAATTTCCAAAGCGAAAAAATACAGCCAAAAACGGCAGTTTTTGAACTGTAAAATGTCAAGATTTTCAAGCTCGCTTGTTTCACTCGCTCGCATTCAATTGTTATGCAATTCTCCTGATGTTGCTGCCAGTAATTGCCAGCAGTGGCACCCGGTGCGCCCCCTTAATTTCCAAAGCAAAAAAATACAGCTACAAACGGCAGTTTTTGGACTGTAAAATGCCAAAATTTTCAAGCTCGCTCGCATTTGATCGCTACACCATTCTCCTGATGTTGCTGCCAGTGATTGACAGCAGTTGCGCCCTGTGCGGCGCCCGGTGCGGCACCCCTTAATTTTCAAGCTCGCTCGCTCCGCTCGCTCGCATTTAGCCATTCTCCTGATGTTGCTGCCAGTGATTGACAGCAGTTGCGCCGGTGTGCCCCCCCCCCCCCTTAGTTTCCAAAGCGAAGAATATAGCTACAAACGGCAGTTTTGGACAGTAAAATGTCAAAATTTTCAATGTAAAAAGATTTCACCGTGGGAGGGGGAAACCCCCTACCATACCCTCCCCCCTTGCTTGCTTCGCTCCCTCACGATCTCATAACCACTCCCCCTAAGATCAAATCCTGTCTACGCCGGTGATAGACCCCACTATTTTGTAGGCCTTCGCAGTGATGTCGCACAGGCGGAGCAAGAGCTGAAATACCACGATTTAATCATTCAATAATATATTGTGAATATTTCATTTTCTACTGGGTTTTTTTAAGAAAAAAAAAACACAAAAATTTCACCAAACGTGTGCACCAGATCGCTGAATTTCAGGTCTTAAAAATGCAAAATCTTCCTCGTGTGGAGAGGATACACCACCCCCCCCCCTATACACACCCTCCCCCGTTCAGTCGCTCCGCTCCCTCTCACAGATATTTCAAAAACAAACTGATTTTCCGCCGCAAGTCATCTGACAAGCAAAAAAAAAAAGCAACAACAAGAACAAAATGTCTTCATATTTTTGCTGCCATTCTCCTCCCACTTTATATTTCTGCAAAAGAGTGGGACATCCGATCCCTGTAAAGTGTGTGTGTGTGTGGGCTGCGCCGGTCCGGTTATGGGCTTGTGATCGTGGTGATGGTGACCATCCCCCCCCCCCCCCACTCCTCAGTACGGATTTACGCCGTTGGTGTGTGTGTGTGTGGGGGGGGGGGGAGGGCTGCAGCCCCCCCCCCCCCCCCCGCTTCCGCAGCCCCTGTATATAGGCCTTAAAGTAAGGGAAGGGAATCAATAGAAAACACACACACACACACACCAGTCTTGACACACACACACACATAAAAGTCCACATAGAAAGCCAAGAAATAGTGACTCAAAATACAGAAATCTGATTTGGTAAATAACCTCAAATTCTACAAGGATAGGGGAATATGCGATTTAATGCGATGGAGCGGAACTGTGAAGTAGGCCTGACAGTGTAGTTATTGTACTCTCCGTTGAATAGGGAACGGCTGGACGATTTTACTTTCATTGTAAACGACGAACTGGACGTACCACTGCTGTATATTCAGTATGTCTTCGTTTAGAGGCACTCGAATCTCCAACTATACTACTGTAGGCCCTATACACTAACGCACTGCGACAAGCTGAAATACCACGATTTTGACGCCACTCAGCGTCGTTTGTCCTAATATTTGACGTTTTCTGATTTGAGCAGTAGCGATCACGTGATCATACCGAAGACGACGTTGGGCTTTTATGTTTGTAACACAATGATGATACATAGTCGCAGCACCACATCGATCGGCAGCGAATGAGAACAACAGGTGTGTAGTACAGTGCTCATGGGTACCCATGCTCAACGGTGGATCGAGCTCAAAGTCAGACTTAACTTGGAATTACGTGCTATAATTATTTTCCTTTGATTGACTCGAAAAGCAAGTTGTCTTCGCGAGTCCAGTAGTAGCCTGACTCAGCACCTTGAGCCGATCTGTCGTAAAGGTAAGCAAATAGACCTACGTTGTTTTTCGCCGAAAAAAAAAATAGAAAAGAAAACACTTTTTAAACCATTCAACTTTGCTCTATGTGTGCTGGTTGAAGAAATCTTAAACCTACACTCTAAATAAAAATATATATCACCGCAAACACATCAACTATAATATATGTATAATATGCTGTTTACACAGTAGCACATGTACAGTCTTGATATAGATGTAGACGTAATTGGTATTATGGAATGATCCACGTCTTGCAGGCTCCGTCTTTCAGGAGATCATGGCTCTTTTCCATTGCTAGAAATATTTCCATTTTGTTACCAATACAAAGTCGGCAGGGTTTCAATGAATCCATTCGTACATGTATTTTGTATTACACTTTATAACATGTGTTTTACAAATTTCTAAATATAATATATTTTGTCGAAAGTATAATGTATTACTAGTTTTGTTGAATGAAAATGAAGTGTATATAATTATACAGATGCAATTGAAATGTAATGTAATTGAATTAAATTGAAACATAAAGTGAAGTGTACCTGATGTCATTTAATGGTTTCTCTGTGTTTTTATTTTCATTTTTTTTTTAAGTGTGAATGATTAACCTCTACAACTTTTACGATTTTTGATTGATTTTATTGTCCATCATGAATGCTTGGAGTTAGGTATGAATACTATGAATTCACATCTGTTTTAGTTAGGGATCTGTACTTCCCGAAGGTCGTTGTGGGGTAAGACAGGCCTTTGACCCAATTGATGTAGCAATGCTTTTGACAAGGACTCAATGCATCTTCCAGGATGAAATGCGCGAGTGCATTCATAACCGTACACGCTAGATAAAGATTGCTATTTTTTTTTTTTGGGGGGGGGGGAACATACATATTGATATTCATTAAAATGTACTGACATCCTAATTATTTTCGTTGCAGTCTGTATTTATGAATAGACCGATTGTACCTCTCCCCCTCAAAAACAAAAACAAAAAACAACCCAACAACAAAAACAACAACAAAAAAACAACAACAACAACAACAAAAAAAACCTGGGTATTTTGCTATCGATTGCAATCTAAAAGATAGCAATAGGACTTTTCTTCAATTCTTCCAAATCTTTTTTAATCGTCTAGACATAGTTCCATGCTATATCATTACAAACTGATACCATACAAACCATGAACAGAATGCCAAACATCATTCAATCACAGTAATAAGTGGAAAATCTGATTCCAGTCTGATGCGTGGTCCGCTTTGCTCATACACCTGGTCCGTTTTACGTAACCCATAGCGGATAGTGTGGAGCTGAATTTCGCTACGATTGGATAAAAAAAACAACAAATCATCTGATCGAATACTAAATAAAGTTTAACTCCATTGTACTTTTTTTTTTGCCTTGTAAATCTTTTGCTTCGCGTCAGCTGTGTTCAAATCTAGACGTCATCGTTGGACGTGTAAAATATAAATATTTGCAATATTACACCTCGCATTATACATGGCGGAGCAGATTTTGCTCCTCGAGAGAAAAAAAAAAGTGAACGAAAACTATAAACAAAACGTGCGATGTTGTGGGTGGAAATACGGGACAAGAGTATCAAACCACATTTTCCCCCGAATTTTCCCCTCCCCGTTTGAAAATTGATACAAACATTATGTGTAATTTGACGTAACAAAACTGCAAATTGTTTATGAGCATATACACCTGGGTTAAGAGCAAAACGATATACACGTAATAGCATGATTGCTTATTAATCTTAGGATTGTACATGGGAATTAATTAACATACAAAAAAACACACACACACACACACACTCTCTGGCAAAGTTGCAAGAAAAAAAATTTGAGAAGATTTGACCATTCTGCAGTGTAACATTTTTTTCCTCAGTCGAAAAAAAAATGATGTTTATATTTAGAAAGGTCTATAGGTGGTGGTGTCTACCGCATATTGCCTTCAGTCTTTTGTTGTTGTTGTTGTTGTTTTTATGGTTGTTGCTGTTGTTGTTGTTGTTGTTGTTAATTTTTTTCTTTGTAATTTTTTTTTCGGGGGGTTATGTGTTTGTTTGTATCACGATACAATTAAGTTCTGGAACGCAAGAGACTTTGAGACGCATAAAAGCATTCAGAACAGTCGGTGTGCAATTTCCATGACAATACTGATCCCACTATTAGTCATGCCCTATCTGGTATCTAATGCTATGATACACATCTTTCATGCTCTCACCGTTCTTTGTCGCACAACCAATCAGATTACAATTGAAAGCGTGATGGGATGTAACACCTGTACCTTGGACTGTCGTTCTCTATAATCAAATATTTATTTCAGCCTTGCTGGGGCTGAAAATGCGGAAGTTCTTAGGAGAAAAATAACTGTTATTCCTGTTTTAAATTTCCAGACGAGCTTTCCCAGTTCACCATACAATCCCTGTATGAGTCTCCAAGTGTAAGTCAAATTCATTCAATTCAATTAAATATACTTTATTTCCATCAATCAAAGGAAATACATAATTGAAGTTTCGTTCGTTCGTTTCGTTCGTTCGTTTATTCATTCCAATAAAAGATCTGTGGTTATAAAGAACACAAACAAAAATCAATCAAAATGAAATCAATGACATAATGCAGAAAAACAAAATGAGAGTTTACATATTTTGCCATATCAAGCAGTTCATGGAAATGAAAAAGATGATTATCAAAACAGCCTTGAGGGGTTGTATGAAAAAAAGTTCTCTCACGTTTGTATGAGTATAGAGACATATTGTGTGTTTTACAACTTCAAACAACAACAACAAAAATAGAAATGTAACAATCATATGAAAATGTGCAGATAAAAACAATGAGGTTTAGTATTTATCAAGAAAATACATTTTGAGAGATTTTTTTAACATCTTTGAAGACTTATCACAGCAAGAATTCCAAACAACGGGGAGATTAAAACGGACAGATTTAAAAAAAACAAACAAAAAAAAAAAAAACCAAAGTTGTATTTAACTTTAAACATATGAAATAACTTACTGTTACGAGTATTATGATGATGGATGTTGTTATTTACGCAAAACATTTGAGAAATATTAGGAGGTAACAGATTCTGAAAATGCAGAAAACCAATTATTGTTGTATGATATAAAAATAAATCGTGCCTTTTATAGCGATTCAACTGTTAAAACAATATTTGAAAGGACACATCATTAAATATAATACAAAATATATGTACGAATGATAATGGTTAGCGAAAAGAGAACAATGCACACACACACACACACACACAGACACACACACATATATGTCTATTATATGGTATATTTATATATATATATATATATATATATATATATATATATATATATACATATATAATTATATACGCACAAAGATATCGTTTCAGCATTTGAAATGCTTAACATCTGTGACTGTGACAGAAAGTTCCATGGAAACTATACATGAATTTGAATATTCCATAGCCATCATAATTCCATATGTCCTGTTTTGATGAAAAGTCTACCATGCTATGTAATGTGTTTGTTTTACCTCTTATCTATCGAATTCAACTTGAAGTCTGCGTTGGCATAGAAACTACAGGTGCAAAACTAGTTTTGGCAAATCTAAGAGACATCAACGGAGGGGGGGGGGGGGGGTTGCTATGCTCATGAATACGTCTTTGTTCGATGAATAATGACTACATTTGTCAATAAATTATTGTACCGGACCCCATGATAGAATTTATTTATGTACGACTCTGAAATGGGTAAGCCATAATATACCATTTCTTTTTTTTTTCCTTTTTGAAAGCATTCTTATGTATGAATAATGAAATGTATATATAATAATGAATGTATTTATATGATGTATATATGCTTTTTATAAATTTTATATTTTTCGTTATATATACACGTTTGTTTAATGATAATGAATAAATAGACAAACGAACGAACTAACAAACAAACAGGAATGGATTTTAAAACCTTTAAATAGGTATACTGTAATTTTGTTTCTGTAAATATTGCAAATACGTTAATGATTTATATTGTTGAAATGGCTGCCCTCGACTAGCCCGTACCCTGTTGCCGGTTTTGAATATATTGGCAATGTTTATCATGTTATTGTTTGGTGAATAAAATCTCACCTCGTTTCATTTCATTTCACTTAAATCATGTCGCCATCGCTCCCGTAATATATCCAGCACAAGAGGTCAATAGCATTCTTAGGTGTATTAAGAGATGAGTCCCGACGACTTTAGTGGTGAACGCACCTCCTTCTCGCCAAAGAGAATCTGAACAATGCCATGTTTGTCGACCAGCCCGTTATTACGCAATGATACGGGGAAAAGGGAATGTCCCTTTCTAAGCCCTCACCATCGAATAATCTCGTACTATTGACACGTTCTCACTGCACCCATGATGGTCGCAAAAACGTGAGAGTGATCGCGACAAAGCATATGACACGCAGATTGACTTTCGTTATTCGTGTTGGCAGAACGTGTATTCGGCGTAGAATGATATGCAATGTATAGTCTTGAATGCTAGCCCAGGATTGTGTGATTCGGGGGAAAAACATTTCACAATATGTTTAGGGCCTAATCTCACTGGTGGACTCAGTCTCTGATTGCAAATGGTTGGTTTTCTAGTAAAGCTAAGTTATAGCATTAAAGACGTAACTAGCAATAGCGTTGTATATTTTACTGATGATGGCTTACTCTGATGTAAGTTGCAATGCTACAATTTCTCCCGTTTTACGTTTTTGATTGCCAACCTTGACCCTGACGATACTATGCTTTTTAACCTTCCGCCAAAATACCCAACATGCATACAATATTAGATGACACACACACTTCTTCCGTTATTGTACAGTCATCTTTGAAGAGTTGTCGTACATGAATTGGTGAGGTCGCTATACCACAAGAATACGTGACATCGGGTGCAGTACAAAATAGTAACACGACATTTGCTCCAGTGTAAGTTCATCCATCCTCAAGGACATAGGGTTGGGGTTAGGGTCGTGATAGGGTTTAGGGTGTGCACAGTTCTGGCCGAGGTGAGGATTTATCTTTTAACGTTTTGCGAGATATTCAGAAACCACTCTATGAGATGTCAAAGAGCATGCAATTCTAAAGGGGTATCAAAAGTTTATTTGATGAAAATCCGTTTTGGAATGGCTGAGATATCCAAAAACAAGGTGAAACAAAGAGATCCTAATAAAAGGCGTGGCCTGTAGTTTTTTATTATTATCACTTTTTTGGATATTTCAACCATTTGAAAACCAATTTTCATCAAATAAACGTTGAATCCTTCTTGAAATTACATGCTCTTCCATATATCATAAGAGGTTTCTCAGTATCTCACTTAGGAATGTTCAAAACATGAATCCCCACCTCAACCAGTACTGTACAGTCCCTTTTAGTTTGATGTGAGGATTGGAATAAGGGTTAGGACTATGCTTGTGGGTAGAATCTATGTTTCGCTTAGCGTGCAGATATTTCATGGGAGCAATTGTCGCAGGAGCAAATGTCATGGAACCGTATACAAAAGAACCAAACTACAATGCAAGTAAAAAGCATCTCAATTGGAGAGCTAACGAAGAAAATCACGCACGTGCATGCACACTCACAAACACACACACACACGCACACACACACGCACACACACACACACACACACGCACACACACACACACACACACACACAAACACACACACACAGAATCACACACGCACACGTTCACCACAACTCAGATTGAGCGCACAAACAAAGGGGACAAATGTACAAAACACAACACACACACACGTAAAAGCACATCGATTCTCTCATCAATTTATTGTACAGTCAGATATAAAAAACAGAAATCTGCAAACAAAGACAGCACACACACTCTCATTCACCTATGCAAGACGTCGACCGCTTATTTTGTGCGTGTGTGTGTGTGTGTGTTTGTTTTCCCGGATTAGATTTTAAATCACTGTCCAAAGTTTTACGAACAGTGATTTTATCTCGAAACCAGTACTGCTATAATAAAGGTTAAGGCTACATTAACGCTTGATTCGTTTTCTTCATTTCAATTTTTCGCGCTTCCAACTCACACGGACACCGTCATGTCAGAGTTTATCTTACATTTAGCTTGTAATGTCTGATAATGCTATTTCAGTTCTGCAAAGTAAGAAATGGATGTTAAAATGTATGTTATTGTATTTATGTTAAGTTTGTTTGTTTGTTTTTGCCTTCTCTTGTTTCTCATGTTTTCATAATTCTCATAAATGCTTCTAAATGGTTGAGCGTGTGTTGTCGAATGTATGGGGGGGGGGGGGGGGGGCTTCACCCCCAGCCCCCAGCCCCCCCCCCCACGGTTCTACAGGCCCTGTAAAATGCTTCCCTACTTTAGATAATATGTGTTGGCATGGCATCGGACCTTACAATCTCGAAAGACTAACCCTATATTCCAAGTATTTGTAAGATTTGTAAGATTTGTAAGATTTGTAAGATTTTATTGACTCTATCGACCCCCTCTCGGGGTATGAGAGTACAAACATATTTACAATATATGAATACAAAAATATAAGTGATAATGTACATGTACGTGTGAAAATAACAGATATGAATAAATATGTTTACAAAACAAGGCGTAAAGGACGTTTAACTACTCTACCACTACGTGTACAAACATTCACATCTACTTTACTTTCTACAAAAATACTGTCTTTCTTCTTTGGTATTGAAGAGAACTGAAACATAATAATTCTGACAAATTTGGCTAGTTTTTTCAAATGGCAAGCATTAGCTGAATTGAATAATTTGGCCATAATTATGTAATGCACTTGGTCTACTGGCCGTCAAGCTACTTGGTAAATACAATAATCTCTCTTTATTGAAAAAGGGACAAACAAAAATATAATGAAATTCATCCCCTATATCGTCGGATGAACAAATAGTATAATGCAATTCATCTGTCAGGCTTGCATCAAACCTGCCCTTATTAACGGGTAATCCATTAGATCTACATCTGTAGCGAAGACGGAGTGATAGGGAGCATAGTGTTTTATTCTCACAACACTATTATTCAACCAGCACGATTGGCATACTTCAATGATCAGTGGGAAAAGGAATGCTTATTCAAAAACTTCCCATCCATGCTGCCGAAGCAAATAAGACAGGGCATGACCACAGATTGCACCATGGTTGCACGCGTAGCCCCCCCCCCCCAAAAAAAAAGATCACTCATCATCCCCCTTCCCATAAAGAAAGAAAAGAAAAGATAGAAACAAACCCACAAATAAAATTACAACGGCAACAAAAGCTACCGAACCACGACCAAAGAAAACAGACCAGATATCTCGGTGCTTAGAGCGGATAGCGCATCCGTGTCGGATAAAGCGATCTATTCAGGAGCTTAACATCTCTCCATGCTGTACAATAGGGTTCTTCTTCACAGTTTACGTGCCATTTATACTCATGCAACACTCCATGGTTGTCTGGGAGGGAGCAAGTAGGGATCAGAGAGGAATAAACGAGTGCTCTATCAAAAAAATGTTCATAGGTAACAGGGTACCGTCGTATAGTAAAACTTCTTAGCGCTACGGCAGATTTTGTTTTGAATCAGGATATGACAACACAACCTTGTTGTTGTTGTTGTTGTTCATTTTCCATCTGTGAAGATGGCTGGATAGCCCATATTCAGCTACACTAAGCTGGTCTTCCATGGGGTCCAGTTGGATGTGGGGTGGGACCACTTCACCGGGTTAGACACCCTGCTCTTTGCGATGAATGAATGAAGCGGGATCTTTTACGTGCATGAGCTGTGACTCTCTCATACACGGGACCTCCATTTTATGTCCTATCCGCATGGATTGTATCGCATGGACAATGACGGCAATGTTTATTTGATTACTAAACCTGGCGAACAAAGTTAATTATCAATATGCGCTAGGTGGTTAAATGTTAACTTTTCATGGGATACCAATTTTCCTTCTTTTTGAATTTTAGTTATGGAGCATTAATACCAAACGAAAAAAAAAAAAATATTCCGTGCAAGGTTACGACCAAGTTCCGTACAGAATTTCAGCATTCTTCTGAAGTACGACCTCAAAATTGTTAATATCAAGAACTACTTCTTCGGTCGACATAGTCTTATCCGAAATCTCTATAATGGACATGATCAAAGAGCAGCTTGTAGCATGGAACACCAAAGCCAGTGGAATGTTATAGTGATAATACCAGTAATAATAAAGCCCTATTTACCCAGGGTAGCCTCTTCAGTGTTGTCACTGCTCTACCAGAGGGCCCTGCTATTATCATTACCCTAGCGTTGCCAGGTACCCATTTATACACCTGGGTCGAGAGGGACACAGTGGGTGAAAACATTTTGTCCAAGGACGTAAGCACTGGGCGGGATTCGAACTCAGGTCCTGCGATCGGGAGTCGGGAGTCTTATCCACTGTGCCACAGCGCCCCAACTGTTATGCACGCTAAATATGATCTACGCATATATAAGCACAACTTGGAAAGAGATTCATTTCCTTGTATATTTCCTCCCTGTTTTGAACTGAGAAAAATTTGTGCGAGCAACATTGAGACGGTCTCGTATTGTCTGGTACTATCAGCTCTTCATTGCCTGCCATACTGTCGCGCGTGTGTTGTATGGGGTGCACGTCACGAGTTCGACACCCACGAATCATACACCCCACGAATCATACAGCCCACGAGTCATACAGTCCATGAGTTCAACGAAAACAATGCCCAACAACTCTCGTGAGCTTTATGACTCCATGGACATTTCCCGATGTCGAACTCGTGGGCTGTGTGACTCGAGGTGTTGTTCGGTCTCGTGGGATGACCCCGTCGTATGATGCAGGTCATGAAGTCAACGACCTTTATAAATGTCACCGTCATCGCTGTGGTGACTGACGTCATTCATCAGTCATATCGCTTGTACTGATGATGGTGACATTTTTATCACCAGTATTATCATCGTTACCATCGTTTTCACCGCAATTTTTATCTTCTTTTTTTTTTGTATTTTCCCCTATCAACTTAAAGCCCAAATACATTTTGTTTCCCCCAATACTGCCACTGAAATCATACACCTGTTCATGATGGCAGTCTCCTGTATTTTACCGTTATCATTTCCATTGGATTATTGAACATTGAAATCTGATTAATATCATTTACAAGACATTTTATTGTCATATTGGTTATGTTGTTAAATTACAATTATTTCATTTTATACCTTGTGTTCACTTAGATATCGATTGTATGTCCTTTTTTAAAGTATATGTTATGTATTATTTTGTTTGTGTTTGAAAAAAAAAATGCAGAAATGAAACAGTAAACCTAAAATAACCCAATTATAATCATCGTTAATATCTTTATCAAGTTTATGCCTTGTAGATGCGATAGGGCGTATGTATGTTACATGATATACAATAACTCAGAACTATCATTAGGATTTTTTTTTTTTCTGGTGCGGTTTGTTCTTCTTTCTGGCAGGCTTGTCCTCGTACATCGGATGAATAAATCACTTCCTTCGGAAATATGGCGTCGCCAAAGTTTTCGCTGAAGATCGGAAGTTTCATTCTCCTATGTCTCGGCCTCCTCTCCTCCTGTGGTAAGAGACACAAACACAAAATGCATTCATCACACCGGAAGTGATGTAAATGGTATACTGTTAAATGGAAAATTCGTCTAGTCTGTCTAACAACGATTAATTGCTAATAATTCACAATAATTAAAAAGTGCTTATCACACAAAAAACGTCTCCAAGCGCTATGATAGCGCTATTAGCTTACGGCATTGACACCAAAACAGAATGCACTCAAAATATTGCTTAATGTGATGTTCTTACTCAGCGTGATATCAAGTTGATTATAACGTGAAATCCTCACTCGGAATATATAGGCACAACTAATTCCACATCATGTCACTAAATGGGAAATAAAAAGCTACATTTTATTCAGATTAATGATTCTTTTGTGTTACTTCTAGTGTAACTGATTGACAAATTTCCCCTTCGTCGATGTAAATTAACACCGATTGTTCAGTGTTTCGATTAGTATCCATGTCAAAAAAAAATCATTGCCATACATACTTGGGTGGGATTCGAACCCGCGACCTCCTGATTGCTACAAAAGAAATACATGTATGCAGTATCATACCCGCTGCTATATTACGGGATAAAAACCATCATTATGATTTATCAGGCGGAGCTCGGTAGTCTATAGGTCCAGTGCTTCTCAACCAGTGGGCCTCGAAGCTCTCGCAGGTGGACCGCGATGTCTTCCCAAAATAAAAATGAAAAAAAGAATATGTATTCGATCTACAAATTCTAAGTGTTTTGTTTTGTAACATTTATTTGACTTGACATTTAATTGACTTTTTGTTTTGTTTTAATCATTGTATGATCTAAATAGATATCTGTACTTTATAATGCCCCCTATCTGATTCCGGGACCTGCGGCTGAACAAGCTTGCTTTTACGGATAGGCCCCATCATATTTCTCGTACTATGACCATAGCCAAACTCTTAACGGTTACAGCTCGTTATTCCGAAGGTTCGTTATTCCGAAGGTTCTTTAGTCCGAAGGTTCGTTATTCCGAAGATTCGTTATTCCGCAGGTTCGTTAATCCGAAAATGAAACAAAGCTCACTATTCCGAAGGTTTGTTACGGACCCTATATCATTTCGGATCAACGAACCTTCGGAATGGCGAACCCTATTTCATTTTCGGATTAACGAACCTTCGGAATAACGAACCCTCTTTCATTTTCGGATAAACGAACCTTCGGAATAGCGAACCCTATTTCATTTTCTTCGGAATAACGAACCTTCGGAATAACGCCACAAATGTTCGGATTAACGAACCTTTTTTCATTTTCGGATCAACGAACCTCTAGGTATAGGGAATTTGTGTGTTTCGGATTAACGAACCTGCGGAATAACGAACCTCCGGAATAACGAACAGCACCCACTCTTAACAGACCCTTGTGTGTTTATACTGAGACAGACTGTTGTACATTCCGATGAAGTTTCAGCCAATATATGCCTTGTATAATTTTGGTATTGCATCAATGTATTTTTCTTTCTGTGCTATTTTCGTGAGAAATATGAAAATGATGCCTGTCTACCAATCAGGAGGTCGTGATTTCATATTCCACCCGAGTAGTCGAAAACATGGTTTATTTATCTTTTTTTTTTTTAAACCAAGTTGATTGTTCTCCCCTCCACGGTAAAACCTCACTAAAACAATCATGCAGAGACGGACAAGCTTTTTGTGGCTGACGCCGACTCGAACGCGATCTACATGGCAGAAAACTTGGGGGACTCTTTCGTCCAGTCCACTCTCACACCACTGCCGCTAGTGGGCATCGATACACCTGTCGGGCTCGACTTCGACCATCGAACGAACGTCATCTACTGGACCGACGAAACTAGGCACACAATAAACAAGGCTGCCATCAACGGTTCCTTTCAGGAAGTCATTGTACAAGTTTCGGCAGATAGTGGATGTAAGTATGCCTTTGTATGCATGCGCTTAAAGGGGATGTCTAGTAACTGATCAGTGGGAATCAGTGGGAATGCTGGGGGATGATTGTTCCAATCCTTGTGGGATTCATTTAAGAGTACATTATATATCCATTGAAAATTAACAGATACAATTTGCGAAGTGAAAGTAGAAATCCTGTTCGTCGTAATCATTTTAACAATCTCCTTTCTTACAGTGCTTGCAGGTATATGATCTCAGGAATTTCTGTTATTTCCTACTTTCCTTCTTTCTTTTTTTTACTAATTCCTTCTTTTTAACAAAGAAATAAAAGGAAAATAAAATGAAAACGAATTATAGAGAAAATATAAAGAAAATTTAACAAGCTTTGACTTTTCTAGCATAATGAAAGAGTACTTGACTTACCGCTTTTAGATATTGCAGGGGAAGTAATTACTACCCTTAACTATGTCAGTATCAAGTTGATGGAAAAAGTAATTTTCATGAAAAATGAATTCTTATGTAATTCTCTTTATATTTTCTTTATATTGTTGTTAACACATGACGTCATAACCTCTAGTAGTCTCCTCATTCAGCAGTTCCAATACAAAAACTTCAAAAAAATCATAACTTTTGCATCGATTGTCCGATTTTCCTCAAACTTTCACTGATGTGTTCTACTAATGTTGCTGCTTTCACTCAATCCACATTGCTCTTTGGTTTCATTTCAGATCCACATGGTATCGCGCTGGACCTGGTCCGGAACAAGGTGTACTGGGTGGACGCTTTTCCCGACCACCGACTGATAGAGATGGCGAACCTCGATGGAAGCGAGAGACGATTTCTCATCCAAACAGACGTGGGGTCGGTTCCTCGAGGCATAGTCCTTTCCCAAAAACGAGAGTAAGTTATGTTATGAAAAAAAAAAATAATTCAAATGACCCGGGGCTAACCTCTACAAATACATTCATGTAATAAAAATCGCACATTGTCCTCTGTAAATGCTTGTCAATCTGTCAGTCTGTTTCATCATATCATGGAAATACATTATCACCAACATTATCAGCATATAATGGAAATACATTATCATCAACATTATCAGCATATAGTTATATTTTATTAGTTTTTTCTTCAATACTTGAAAGACTGTTATCACAATCATATGCGAGTACAGTAGTCGTATAACAACCCTGCTAATGTACTGTAACTTTTAACTGTGCATTACCGTTGAAAGTAGCAGTACATTAGCGAGGTTACTTTAAAGTATGTTGAATGTACACTAAAATAATGTACTTTTAATGTAGATTACTTTTGTCATTGCCGTTGCTATCATGAGAAGTTGTGGTTACGTGAGTAACGGACCTACATAAGTGAGTTACCAATGTTCAACAAATTTGATTTGATTTGATTTATTAATTTTTGCATTATCTTTGTATAATATGTACACATTGCTGGAAGTATACATAAAGATATATATATATATAATATCTGTATATATATATATATATATATATATATATAGACGATGAAGACAAACAAGTTGACATAATGCATTAGAATCCAACTTCATTTATTTGTAAACCAAATTTTCGACCCTTGCACGGATCTTTCTCAGGGTA
Organism: Diadema setosum; assembly: GCF_964275005.1. Classification (NCBI taxonomy): domain Eukaryota; kingdom Metazoa; phylum Echinodermata; class Echinoidea; order Diadematoida; family Diadematidae; genus Diadema; species Diadema setosum. Next base: position 14,714,503 of record NC_092697.1, read on the forward strand.
ACAGTGATATTTCTAATGCATTATGTCAACTTGTTTGTCTTCATCGTCTTCATGCTCTTATTCCAACACGCGGATAATAATACCATTATATATATATATATATATATATATATATATATATATATATAATATTCAATTTAAATGTTTTATTGATTTCAAAAATTGGCATACAAACATAAATCATTTATAATCTTATACGTATATATAATTTGTGCTTCTTGTTTTATTTTCTCGATATTTATAAAGAAAAATCTACTGGACGGACATAGGACTCTTACCCCGGATCGAAATGGCAAATCTGGACGGAAGTGACAGGACTGTTCTCATCAACAGCGACGTCTACGACCCCAGCGGCATCACACTAGACTACGAAGGTAGGACGAAATCGACAACGATGACGGTATCAAACTGCAATGAGCAATAATAAACCATGTCCGCTGGATCGTGGGTTTTAGTTGTATAGGATGTATCTAAACTTTCTTGTACCGTATGTCCCCCCCCCCCCAAAAAAAAAAAAAAAATACAACGGGACCCTCTGCAACGATAACTTCTGAAATAGTCAGTTAATCCAAATACAATTTCAGGGTATGAAATTATAACTTATAACCCACATCTTACAGGAAACCCAATCTGATTTGCCTCAGTGGTCAAAGAGAAACGAGGATTTTTTTTTGTAGAGAAGTTCTGTCCATAAGAGCATCCAAGTGCTAAACTGGGAAGGAACAGATCCATGACATGCTTCAAAAGATCCACATTTCTTTGTGACTACTTGACCGAATTGAATGGGGTTTTCTGTGAAAAGTAGCTAAGATGAGGTATTAAGGCCCTGAAATAGCATTTAGACAGTTTAATCTTGTGTATACATCTACCTGAAATGAACTCATCTGTATCCGTCATTCCCTCTAGCAATTTGACCTTGTTCATGCAAGAATGATGGTATATCATCATAATGGTATATTTGTTTCGATATTTTACACCTGTCACGGTCCGGTTGAGGGCCGACAGTAAATCAAGAGGGGTTAGAACTTATTTGTGGACGATCAACACAACAAACGGACTAAGACAAATGACTCCAAATTAAAGCACTTTAATCAAAGCTTAATCAATTCTGAGTTACAGGGTAAATGATATATAAAGCGGTATTAACAAACTGTATTCACGCCAAATTCTGGATTACAGAATAAGTGATATATAAAGGATTTATAGCGAACGGTATTCATGCCCTCTGGGCTATCTTATACAGGAGGACAATAAACATTAATATTTAGATTTTCACGGACAAGGGGAATCACACACGCAAACATACGGAGTCACACCAAAGCACACTTGAAAACCTGAGAGTTCGCGGTTGGGGCCCCGTTGTAGATAACAAACGCGAGTGAGGGCTTTTTACACTTGTAAATTTTTGCTTAGCCCCGGACCAACGGTGGGGCTAAGGGGGGGGGGGGGGGCCTTAGCCCCACCGTTGATACGGGACTATCCTTAGCCCACTTTCTGTTTACACTCGTTTTTGCCAAAGTGGGCTAGCCCCAACATTAATATTTAGATTTTCACGGACAAGGGGAATCACACACGCAAACATACGGAGTCACACCAAATCACACTTGAAAACCTGAGAGTTCGCGGTTGGGGCCCCGTTGTAGATAACAAACGCGAGTGAGGGCTTTTTACACTTGTAAATTTTTGCTTAGCCCCGGACCAACGGTGGGGCTAGGGGGGGGGGGGCCTTAGCCCCACATTTGGTACGGGACTATCCTTAGCCCACTTTCTGTTTACACTCGTTTTTGCCAAAGTGGGCTAGCCCCACCGATAGTACGGTACTATCTGGCCCTGCAAAATAGCAGGGGTTAGCACCGCAATTGCGGTGCCAAGCAATTGAGTGTAAACAGAACGAAAAAATAATCCTGGGCTAAGCGACGGAGACGAAGTCCGACCCTCACTGACCAATCAGAAACAAGGTAATCAAGTGCTGCCGGTGCGTGCGTGTACGTGTACAGTACACAGCGTAATTATGAATATTCATGTGGTTTGGAAAGTCCGGGGCTAAAAAATACGAGTGTAAAAAGGTCAGTTTTCTCCTTAGCGCCCCGGACAAGAGATAGTACGGGACTAATTGGCGAATGTAAAAAGCTGAAAAAATTGGTACGGGACTAACGATAGTCCTGGGTCAGAGAAAGTCCGGGGTTAAGAAACACAAGTGTAAAAAGCCCTCTAACAACGATGATTGCTGCGTCGGTGCTGTGATGAAATAATAGCGGACTTGGCGGTCAGCAATAACGCCGGCGGCCTTGCGACGAGTCCACGGTGTCGCTGACGGCTTGGGAGACAATAGGGAGCTTTAGATTTTAGACGCGCGGACGTTCAAAGGGAAAAAAACATGGTCTGAGCGTGCGCATTAACTTGACATGCGCTACTGCGCACGCTCAGACCATGTTTTTTTTCCCTTTGAACGTCCGCGCGTCTAAAATCTAAAGCTCCCTAATAAGGTTGGTGACGAGGACTGGTTACGCTGTTGGGTTGCCGGGAGGACACGGCTCTGACGAAGCGTGACACCAGTCCCGAAGTAAAACTCACCATAGGTCCGTTTTCTCACTAACATATGGGATGGAGGCTCTGCCAATACACAGATGAGCTTTCCACACTAAAATGTGAGGCGGAGGCTCGGCCAATACAAACAAACTCGGTGTTGGCTACAACCAGTAGACGACAACATGTACAAGGAGTTATAACGAATACATGTATTATAATAAATGTTGAACGGGGTAGCGTACGGTGAAAGTAATATGACGGCTGCTTACGTGGAGACCTCCAAACTTAACGTAGAACTCAAATGCCAACTTAACGGGCTGAAAGCAAAGAACGTAATGACTTGACCTATACCGTGGACTGCTATTCCTTGCCCAACATACCGCTTGGGGCGTGGCACGGAAAACTACCGCTGACGCTACAAAATAACCCCTTTGGCTCCAAAGCATACACATAACAATCTTAATACAAAATTACGTTACCGAAAGGCTGCGTTCACATAGAAGTATTCGGTATTCGCTATTCGCTATTCGCTATTCGGGCACCGAGTACACCATCACCCGCACCGTCAACTCACCATCCCATGCAGTGAGGATTTCTTCCTCCTACATCCCAGCAAATCTTATTAACAATTTCTAAACTGCATCAGAATGTCAGTCTACATGCTTATTTTTGCTAAAGGGCAAATCCAGACCAAAATTGTCATTATTTCATAAACGAGGGACGGTATACGCTGCAAGAAAATCGAACAAGCTCGATTCCCACTTTGCTATACTATTCGCAGGTATTCGATACTTTCGAATAGTGCCCTCTGATGTGAACCGGTGTGAGGAAATCCTATCGTTCGATTCAAGCTATTCGCGTCCCCTCGAAAACGAGCCCCGAATACCCGAATAGTATACTTCTATGTGAACGCAGCCAAAGGGCTGTATCAGCGATACACCTATACCAACATCTAATTTCGCCATGGTGACACGCACCATAAAAGGATAGATTAGCAGGGGTAGGTTCCAGGTGATCGCTGCTTAAGCATGCAGTACACCTGCGCTAGTTGTCACCCGCGAAAACAAAATAAACAGATTCAAGCATCTTTTGCTGGAGAAAAATCAAACAAAGCTGAGGGGGGTAAAATAAATGACAATTTCCAGCTTACTTGTGACAACATATATACCTTGTTTTCAGGGATATAAGACAAAAGCTGTCAAGGTAACTTTGTTATAAAAGAGTGAAGACAGTTTGTTATGAAAACTTATATATATATATATATATATATATATATATATATATATATATATATATACAAGGTCCGGTTATCATTATAACATGACTGTAACATGAAGTAGATGAAAAGAGCAAGGACAAAAAAGACAAGAATATGAACCTTCAATATGAGATCTATCAAAGAAAGTGAAGATGAACGAATCATTGCAAAACTTGTGTTTACATAATAGTTTTTCTTCCATTCTTTTAACCTTTTGTTTGTTCCTTCTTTCAAAAATCCTTGTAATATGCATCACCAGGTTACTGTTAACCAACAACCGCATTATATCTGTGCATAACTAGATTTATATACCGAGCACTGATACAGTAATACACCATTATGATAATGATTGTAATAATAATAATAATAATAATAATAATAATAATAATAATAGTAATAATGGGGAGGAGAAGAAGAAATTTATCTTATTAAGCACTTTTACAGGGACCTGATCAAAACGCTGTAACAGTATCCAACATTTAAATGTGATGGCATACGAACAAGCAATATCGTCTAATTCCTTACCTTTTCCTTTCATTTTCTACAGAAAACAAGTTGTACTTCACTGATTTCTCACTTGATAAAATTGAGTCTGTCCACCTGGATTCTCTCACACGTAAATTGGAAGTTTATGTCGCAGAGGGTGCTTCAGTCGACATTCACCCCTTTGGCTTGTCGTTCTACTACGAAGATATCTACTTCACTGATTGGAACATTGACACGCTGGTTTGGGTGGATGGTTCCAGCACCAACGTAACTTTCTTTAACGCTACGTTGCGGACCCCAACGGAGATCCACATCTACGCAGGTACGAGAAGCGAGTAGAGATTGAAGTTATTTTACTGATTTTTTTTTTTTTTTTGGAAATTATGTGATTTACATTAATTCGATATCAGTCCTCAGTGATTTTGATTCATAGTAACAATGATTCCTAAATGTAACTGCTTGACAAATTGCCCTATATCGACGTAAATAAGCACTGAATTGATCAGTGTTTTAGTAGTATAGCCAAGATAGAATATCATGGGCGTACATACTCGAGCAGGATTCGAACCTACGACCTCCTGATCACCGGACAGGCGTCATCTCCACTAGACTACCGAGCTTTCGCACGACAGCAAGTGTTGGTTCTAATCCTTATAGCATGCAGCGGGTACTGCGTAATTATTCAAATTCATGAAATTCTTCCGTCGAGATGTTTCCTTTGCAACTGATTGACAAATTGCCCTACATCGACGTTAATAAGTATATACGATGTTGTACGCCCATGACTTTTTATCATATCTACTACTAAAACACTGATCAATTCAGTGCTTATTTACGTCGATGTAGGGCAATTTGTCAATCAGTAGCAATGAAAACATCTCGACGGAAGAATTTCATGAATTTGAATGATTCCTAAGTATTATGTAATCTTGGAATTATAGAAACAAAGTCAAAACTTTGCACAATAAAAAAAAAATGCACATAACGGTAATAATCGAATTTCCTTCAACTTCGTTAGCTCCTGCGTTATTTGTCATTAGTGAAAACATGAGGTCAAACATTTATATTTAATACATCACAGCAGTAATCAATCTGATTGATCATGCTTTGTTTACCTTGAGACGTCAAAAGGACACTAAGTAGGTTAACATATTGACATTTTGATTTTACATCGTGTAAACATTCTCAATATTGGTCAAAACTTACTCGGCTGTTTATTCAATGTTGTCCTTGTCGTCATATCACCTTTATTAAAAGTTACTTAGCCTTCCTGGCTGCTTCCTAAATGAATTACTGAATCCTTCATCATGCCTGTACAAACATTAATTTCTTATAATTTATTGTTCACGTTTTTATCAAGTCCTCCTCTAGTGCGTTCAGTTAGCGACATGAGTTTGCTCTTTTTGTTTTGGAGTTTTCATTGAAGTATACTATTGGCAAAAGAAGAAATTCGTGCTGTCCATGCGTTTAGTCCATAAATTCTGTCGAATTCCTTCCAGATACTCGTTGTCCATCAGAAGACGTCTGTAGTGATGCTAAGAAGTACTGCGTCAGCAAGCTTAATCTGCATTTGTCACCGAGGTACCAATGCCAGTGTCTCCCCGAGTACGTTGAAGTTGGCCCGTTCTGTCAAGGTATCCAACATTGTGAAGAAATCCATCGACCAGTTTCCATGACAACAAGCATATAGACCACCAAGAATTGGATTTCGTATTTCATTCAGAAGTCAAACGATTAATGTCGAAATCGGTATTTAGTGTCTGAAAAGTATTTCGTCCCGACTGCATTTTCTGAAAGCCATCAGTTGGACCCGCGAAGTCAAACTGCGCTAGCGTCTGCATGGCTATAATTCATTTATTGTCCTCATGGTATTAAAGGACAAGTTCACCTTCATTAACATAAGGATTGAGAGAATGTAGCAATATTAGTGGAACACATCATTGAATGTTTGAGGAAAATCGGACAATCCGTTCAAAAGTTATGAATTTTTGAAGTTTTTATGCAGTCACCGCTTGATGAGAAGACTACTGCAGTGTATGATGTCACATGCGTACAACAATATAAAGAAAATATAAAGAGAATTTCGCAAAATTTCATCTTTTGAAAAAAGTACACATTCCCTTGACTCGTTACTGACATATGTTATGGGTAATATTATACCCATTGCCTTTAGAAAGATGCAAGTCAAGTGCTCTTTCATTATGCGAAAAAAAATGAAAATATGTTGAATTTTCTTCACATTTTCTTTATATTGTTGTACTCATATGACATCACGAGCCTTAGTAGTCTCCTCATCCAGCGGTTCCAACACAAAAATCTTAAAAATTCATAACTTTTGCATCAATTGTCCAATTTTCCTCAAACTTTCACTGATGTGTTCTACTAATATTGTTGCATTCTCTCAATCCTTATGTTTACGAAGGTGAACTTGTCCTTTAATCACAATATGTGTGTATTCAATTTGTATATACACAAGTGTTCATGTTGTTAATCTTGTGAAATTAATTCAATTCAATTCAAATGAATGAATTAGTTTTCACACACTAACGAGCTATTTACACACGTAAGCATGTTTGGACATTATAACGTATATGTTTCATATCAAACATGGTGTATGTATGATTATATCTGTATATAATTCATATGCATGAAATTCGATATAACTATATACAGACGAGAGTCATGTGGCAGACGAGAGAGCAGGGGCGTGAAATGATCGCACAGATTCCTATCGTGCGAGAGTATAATTTAATAACCTTGATGATCTCCTTCCTGTGGTAGAAATCACCTTGTGCGAATCTTTGGATCCGTGTCAAAATGGAGGAACCTGTGTGGATGTCGAAGACGACGCTTTCCGCTGTGACTGCAGTTCCAGGTTTACCGGATCCACGTGTGCCGATGGTGAGATACAATACCACTGGTTGTTAGATTGCATCATTTTTATATAGCGAAATAATTATATGTTACGATAGCGGTGTAGAAGCTCATTTTTCACAAAAGTAATTGCATTCGTTTCGTGTTGGATTAATTGCTACAACTACATCAGCACCAACCTATGAATACTTGCAACTGCTTACCTGATGGCTATTATGTTTGTTCTTGTTTGGAATTTGAATCTAAATTAAAAGAAATGAAAAATTCAGTTCTTTTAATGCTCGATTAACTCAGGCACAAATCATTATAACCTTACTTCTGATCATCGCCATAAGTTGTCCCTGCTGAAGGCTGACTTACATTATTTTTCTTTCTCTTTGATGATTTGATTGTGAATGTGTTTCTGATTTCATAGACGGTTTCGAGCAAAATCACAATTCCTATATATCTAGAAAATCACCTAGTGATATTCACCTCTGATATGCCATCTTCTACGCTTTTATCCTGTCTGTAGTAGTTAAATCACGAACTTAAACACCATCTATCTAAAATAAATGAATAGATAGATAGATCAATTAACAAACAAATAAACTAATGCATAAATGAATGAATACATAGATTAATAAAGTAATACATAATAGTTAATTTATTAATAAGTAAATTAAACCAATGATAGTTGCTGTATACAGTTTAAGTTCATTGCCCAAGTCGTCATTGTAGTTGTTGCTCCCATATCTTAACGATGTATGCCCTCTGTATTTCGGTATTCTTGATATCATCACAATACAGTACAGACATAGTATTTGAATTATTTATGACATTATTTTGTATGATACGGAGGCTATAAGATGTGTTCTAAAGCCTTCTACGTACGAGTGTGATATCATGATCAGAATGATTATTGATATTGTCATTATCAGCTTTAACACTATAATAATGTGAGATACTGCGATCGTGCATATTACATCCGTCAAGATGTTCTACGGAGCAATGGTATTCTTGATTACCACCTTTCTTCATGAAATCAGGATTACACAAAAATACGAAATATGATATATTGATTATATCAACAGTATACACATTGTGTTATCACTTTTCACTGACAGAAGAAGAATAAACAAAAGTTGCAAGTTTAGCCTCATGTTAAGACTTGGAGGTATTGTACCTCCCCACGGCTAAAATTCCTGTCCTTGACATGCTTACGGAATGTGTAATTCATTCTGTAATCGATTGGACATTAAAGCCAATGTAATGTCATTATTCTATTCTTTACACGAATAACTCTGGTAAATTCAAAATGCGCAAATGAAACGCTAGCAATCGAAACTTTGTTCGTTAAAATTCAGTCAAAATATATTGTACCGTTTGTTTCATTGATTGCTGTTTTCCTTGCTTACATTGTTAAGATGTTGACGAGTGCTCCTCATTGCAAAATCCGTGCGTGTATGAAAATGAGGATTGTGTGAACTCCCATGGTGGCTACAGCTGTATGTGCTCCACTGGGTACAAGCGGTCTGGCGATGGTTCCTGCACAGGTGATTAATCGACAATTCAACTAAGATATGATAACTGTTCATAAGTCCTTGTGACTGTCATGTGCAAAATATGAAATGAAAGAATCCTCTTAAATTGAAAATGGAAGAAACGTACCCATGCACAGGGCCAATGATAAGAGCCAACGTGTTTTTACGTGGAAATAGTTTACTCCTATTTGTTGCACGCACGGTGATGGGTGTTAATCAGATGTCAAATTCAGACTGTGCGCATGCGTCACATTGTCTTGTTTATTCGTTACCGATCGAGTCAACACTGGAAACGTATACTAGTAGTCGCCCTAAAATCTGGTCTTGTTGATTCTGACAACACGCAAAGCTTTCTCTCATTTTTTGTTCCCAAAGCGAAGGCAATCGACAATTATTATTAATATATTAGACTGATATCCTCCCAGTCGAAAGTTGAAAATTATAGAAAGATGCTATCTAAAGGAAGTAGTTCTACAAATAACAATTATTCGGTGGTTGTTACTATTTGAAACAATGGTTTAAATTTATATACCTTACTGTATTAACCTTTACAATATGTGCAGATCCACCTTGGTCTCTAATTTTTATATATTTTATTCTTCTTAATAAGTTTTACATTGCTAAAAACTATGCTCTGTACTATGATTTGTATGTGGCATCCTCTAATGGTCGTAATTAGCCTATATCGAATACCCTTTTCATTCCTATTACCTGTGTTTATTTATGTAGATGTGAACGAGTGCGCACGTTCGCCGAATCCGTGCACGTTCGCCAACGAGCGCTGTGTTAACTATGCTGGCGGATTCACGTGTGAATGCGAAGACAACTACATGCGGCGGGGCGATGGCTCCTGTACAGGTAAATAAAGACCTTGTCTCTGTCGTAAAAATGGCTCTAGCAATCTGTGTCCTGTTTTAGAAGTATAACCTACCCTTTATTCATGGGTAGTTGGTTTTCTATCAAAAAGCAAAACATCATAATCGAGGCGCGGTTTTACGGGGGGGGGGGGGGGAGGGTCAAGAGTTCTGTAATATATTCGGAAATTTTTAAAACACGGTTTATCCTCAACAACCACAAAGCTTGCTGGAGGCTTGCCCGACCTAGCAACAACTAAGCAAATTCCTGCCTATAGGACTAAACGGGAGGGAGCAAATGAATGAAATGCTTCGTTACTAGGCTGATGAGAAAGAAACATACATAAATTGTAATACATTGCAGAAATTATATTGTAATAGGCAATTGGAATTAAGAAACGGTCTATTGTGGGATCGGTGAATTCAGTGACGCATGTCAGCCAAAACAATTAAGCATTATTTCGGTGATGTGAGTTCTACCTCTGGAAGAGCATTTCTATAATCTTGATCTGAGCAAATTTAATTTATGTCAACGAAAACGTGTAACTCTGCATGTCGTCCGTTTACTTACCATGATAGATATTGACGAATGCACGTTTTCGCCCAGTCCGTGCACGTTCGCCAACGAGCTGTGTGTGAACCTCCCAGGTAGCCATGCTTGTGAGTGCGCGGACGAATTCATACGCCATGAAGACGGTACCTGCGTAGGTAAGGCTTTCCTGTAGTTTTATAAAGAAAAGATAACTTTATCATCATCCATATTTTTTTCACCTATAAGAGATCACCTATACTTGTGAAATGAAAGAAACTGTTTTAAAGGGGACCTCCGGATGATTTTCAGACTTTTACATTTGAACAACTATAAATTAGTTATACCGAGTACAGAGTTTCAGAATATGTAGTGATTGGGTTGAGGAATAAGAATGTTCTCAAAATTTACAACAAATTGCAATGAACAAGGGCGATGACATTGCAGCCTCACCATAAGAATGCGAGAGTTGGGGCTCAAGGAAGCAGAACAAAAGAAGATGGCATGCATACATTCTACACAGGTGAACTTGTTAAGCAAGTGGTATTGTAATGGAATTACACTGCTACATTGCTAAAATATGTGAGGCTCCTACGTCATCAACATTGTTCAGTGTAATTCGTTTAAGATTTTTCAGAGTATTGTTTCTCTGCTCAAGAACAACAATAAATTCTACAAATCTATACATGGAGACATTGATTTATGTACTACTTGATGTGTAATTATGAAAATCGTCTGGAATGCCCCTTTAAGGAAAGGTGTGTGATATCAGACAAACAAATAAGTGAGCACTGGTGAGGATTGTCTAAAAACGAAGAGAAAGATTCTGTTTTAATCTTACATTTATGTACAAACGTATATAAGCAATTCTTTCGGGTGTACATCGTGAAGATAACATTACGACTTTATGCACCAAACTATCCTGTATATTATTTCCCAAAATGTTTTCATTCCCCCAGCTATTTGCATTATGACTGTATTCATACAAGATCATTAGACAAGAACGAACGATATTACTTTGTTTTCAGTTTCTCTTGAACATCTTGCACAACATTTATTGCACCTCCGAATGTGTATATGAAACATTACATTGACGTAGATTAAAAGAAAAGAAAAAAGCATTACGAAAAACAATATTATTTTCTCTGAATGCATTAGACCTATGACCATGATATTCATTGCGACTGGCTCTTATCCGCCGCCATGTAATAATGCATTCAGCACACGCGAGCGCGTTTGGAACAGTAATGGCGGATTTTCTGCTAGGTCAATAGAGTACTATACAATATGTACTATGGCTAATTTACGTCTAACGACAAGGTCGGATCGCAGTTCGTATAATCCCGGAGCTACAACGTAGATTCGTGATATACTAAGTAATAGTGATAATGGAGAGTGCGTGATAATGGAATTGGAGAGTGAACACTGTCAGTGCTGGTTGAAAATTATGTATATCCAGTGACCGGGGTAATAATAAGTCTGTAAAGCGCATTAAAAATTTTAACATGACTGAAATGCGCGATATAAAAAACTACCTTTTATTATAATCATTATTATTATCATTACTGTTATCATTATTATTATTATTATTATTATTATTATTATTATTATTGTTATTATTATTATTATCATCATCATCATCATCATTATCATCATCATTAAAACAAGGCTAAATAAATTACGATTTCACGTTGGCAGGAAGAGAGATCCTCAACAAACAGTATAGTTGAAATGTCAAATCACGTACAAAGGTATTTAATCTATTTGCCCCTCTTCTTTACAGTCGTGAACTCTGTATTGGGCGTGGTCACAGTGACCGACATTAATGGACAACCCGCGTTGTACACCGACGAGCTTAGCGTCTCAAATTCTGCGGAGTTCCTGTCGTTGGCGAGCCGGATCCAGCCCGTGGTAAGACATTCAATAAGACTCATGATGGTAGACATGCACACGCCCCCGATTGCATGAACGTATAGGACTAAAGGGCGCGTGCTGGGTTAATTTCAAAGTAACATTTTCTTTTAGGAATCCACATCTTGCATTGGAAACGCTATGCTTTTTAGAGGACTACTCCCTCTCGGCATTGTTCATTTATCAGCTTGACATTAGCATCGAATGAATTCCCATGTATATTATTTAGATTCATTCATTCATTCATTTATTTTTTTTTTTCATTTCCAACAGAAACATATAGATATATCACAGAAATTGAATACATAGATTTTATCATGATACAAAATAAAGGATAAGTCTACAGCAAATTGAAGTATACGGAAATGTTGGAAATGGGTAGGAATGCTAAAAAGCTGGGCTTGTAGGGTGCATTCCCCAACAGGATAGATTGTGTTATTGGTATAGAGTCTTGTATTTACGAACTCTGTATTATGATTTTTCTTCATTTTCTGATATGAGAGGCTACACCCCAACACATATTCATTATTTTTATCGTAATGACCAAATATGGGCGCTATATAACGCAGTTAGTTCTTATCATGGGAAAACAACATGGCGGTGCTTCTTTGTTGAACATAATACCTCTCTCTCAGTTAAAAAAAAAACCCAAAACAACAACAACAACAAACAGACGCATCACGCAGTTGACAGATTTTTAAAAATCTGTTCATAAATGCCCTTTACTTTGAAGATTGCTTTTGCAGTCAGCCAACACATTGAGGCCACGAAGTGGGATCTGGAAATCACCGGATTCTCCGAGGGGAGCGTCATCGTCGACTTCATGATCGAGATCTTTAGTTCCGATCGGAACGTGGGCCTTGACCAAGCCGACGCACTTCGCAGCTCTCTGGGAACTGCACAAGCAGGGACTTGGCTTTCGCCGAACTTCTCGCAAAGTCTTACCGTAGTCTCAATCCAGACTTCTGGTGAGTAACTTATCTTTCTTTACCTCTGTATCTCGATGGCTCGATGGCAAAATTGAAAAAAAAAAAGCAAAGGAATCGTGAAAAGTAACAGGAAAATTACATTTTTTTCTCTCATTTGATTTTATCCCGTGAATTTTAATTTTGTCAAATAGGTGTGATTATGTATGGTTATCTCCTTATGTCTCTCACTCTGTACACACACACACATACACACACACACACACACACACATATGTATATATATATATATATATATATATATATAAAACATACACATAATCAGTCACTTACCTTCTGATCAACAGAGCTATTAGGCTGACAGTTGCCAAAGATAGGTGATTTGAGTCGCTAGTCTTGCAGCTGAGTTCTAAACGAGTTACCAGATTGTTTTATCGTCAGCTGAGAGCCATATAAGGGCGCTGTCGCCTTCTAAAATTTGAGCACAATTTAAGATGAAATAATTAAATCTAATGAAATATAAAGCTTATTAATCAGAAGTGGTAGATTGATAAGTATGCACTGTTTAAAGTATCGAATAACCCAACATCCTCGTGATTTTGATTTTTGACATTTTAATGAAAATGAACATAATTTAAAATTGACACCATTCATAATGTAGAGATCCAACTCTCCAACATAATACCAATCATCCAATACTCCTCAAAAAATGCAGTTACGCCTTTCTGGTTCTCAGCCGACGATAAGATGTTATTTTGATCAGTCGGGCGGTATAAGGTGTTGGTTCGACATTTGTTGCACGAACTTATACAAAGCACAGACGTGAGAAAAAAAAGAACCCAATTGCAGCAGCAGTTTACTTTTCACTATTTCTTGCGACAATACAGTTTATTGATTACTGGTATTTTTTCATTATCTCTGATACCCCCCCCCCCCCAAAAAAAAAAAAAAAAATGAATAAATAAAATAAAGTTGGACCGTGCCTGCAAAAGCCTTGCGTTCATGGAAGTTGCCAAGCCAACGCCCGTGACGACGATTATGAGTGTACCTGTCGGTCGCCATATACTGGGCGCAACTGCGATACAGGTAGGAATCTGTCTCGTGGGGTGCGATTAAAGGGGAATTCTAGTGCAGTCCAAAGATAGTATGAAAAGGAGAAGTACAATTTTCTTAGCAACAATGAAAATGTGATCAAACTCGGGTGAAAAAGATGGAAGTTATGACATTTTGAAGTTCGGCTAATTTCTCAGGAAACAGCTCTTGAACAGGCAATATAAATCTGCAAATAGTGAAGTGATGGTGTCATCCCCTTATAACTTACCATATAATTTGTATATAAAATTTAACATTTCCATTTTTTTTTTAATTCAAACGCAATTCTACCCCTGTCTCAAATGCCGATATCTCTAACTCATCATTATTCCCAATTTATTCAACCAGGACTACTAGGAAAAAATCATGCTTTACATTTTGATAACAAAAACAATGAATTTTCGTGTTTTGTTTGTTTTGTTTTTTTGGTGTGAGTACAAGATCACTGGAAAATTGTGAAATGATGACATCATCAGCTTACTCGTTTGCATATTTTTCGTCAAGTGAACGAGAAATGTTCTGCAGAAATTAGCGAAAATTTACAGTATCATAACTTCCCTAATGTTTATCCAATTTTGATCAAAATTTTACTGTTGTACTCATAGGATTTTACTCTTTCTTACAAGACTATAACTCATAACTGGAATAGAATTCCTACTTTAATCAAAACCCAACCTCTATTTGCATCAAAGCTCTTCCTTCTGTTTATCTACAGAACTAACTCAAGTGTAATGTTGGACCACGGTATAGCAACGATTACTTACCATTGGTACTCTTAGCTGTCTTATCACCATTTAGCATGGATCATTGTAACTATGTTCTTATCTCTTCACAAGAGAACTAGTCTTGGTCTTCATAGGCAATCATGGTAACAAAATGTCACTATTGTTAATGTTGTTGCGGTAGAATTGTAAACAAACGCACTTCATGAAAACAGCATAATCTTGGTTAAGGCATTGAAATGATGCTCTATCCTTAAACTGGTAAGAAATATTTCTGAACGTAATGCCCCCTTTATAAGTTTTTATTGATATGTAAAATTTGGTCTTTTGAGAATCACCTGGATTACCCAGGACTTCCTAAACAACTGACATCCATCTTGCCCTTTAAAACGGCAGCCATATGTAACAAGCCTACGGACATCCCGCCGTCGAGCAGCGTCCGCGAGGACAAGGAGCGGTACGTCGCCGGCGAGGAGATCACCATCGCGTGTGACGACGACCAGGAAGAGTCGGTGACGTGGACGTGTGACGGCACGACTGGGGAGTGGGAGAGGACCACCCCGATTACCTGCCAGAACCAGGCAACAGGACCCAGTAGGACCATTAGCCTTGTTTCTAACTTCTCTAACGCCTCTTCTATCAATGTAGACTGCAAAGATTATTTCTTCGATTTTGTTTTTGTTGCATTTGGACCTAGCCAAGCATTTTAAATGTTTTCAACGAGACTGTTCTCACGTTGGCGTCAAAATTGTGATAGCCAAACTCCAACGAATTTTGTTAATTAAGTCGCTATAATGTCATTTTCTACTGCAATAAAAATTTTTGAATGGGGGTGGGAATGGAAGTGGGCAAAGCAAATCCATGATGTAATTCTGTAATCTAAACAGCCTTGTTGAAAAGGCTTGTCCCTGAAACTTATGATCAGTTGAAAAAAAAAAATAAAATCCCAGCAACAACAAGCAAATTGAAACATGAACTCCACAGACATCAGGATGATTGCATGTGGTCAATCTTTCATCCGATAAAAACCTGGCGTGATCAGTCTAGACGCAAGAAGAGGTACTGTTCCAACTGATCCATCTTGCATCATTGCGTTTGAATGATTGATTGATTGATTAAATCGTTCCTGAAACACATTCTTTAATGATCTGAAACCATTGAAGATACAAGGCGTGTCCGTAAATGATCCGAGCTCTCTCTCTCTCTCTCTCTTTCTTTACTTGCACCAGATGTTCTCCTCATCGGGATAATAGCGGGCGCTGTGGTGGTCATCATCATTGTTGGAATTGTCAGCTTCTGCTGTTACAAGACGTAAGCAAGAACAAAGATAGAACACCTACACGTGCGTGCGTGACTAACGCACACCCACCCACACATCCCCCCATCCTAACACACACACACACCCTACGCGGGCACACACACACACACACATCTCTCTTTCTCTCTCTCTTTCTCTCTCTCTCTCTCTCTCTCTCTCTCTCTCTCTATATATATATATATATATATATATTACCTTGTATGGTATTGATCTTTATTGTATTTTTTTGTATTTTCCATTTTCTTTAACATTATTTTGGAGAGCAAGCGCTCTGAGTAGTTTGTAGCTAGATAAAGCGCTGTATAAGAAATAACTTTTTCTTTTTCTTATCTTTATTAATGTTATTATTATTATTATTATCATTACTACTACTACTACTACTACTACTACTACTACTACTACTTACTATAACAATGTATCATTTTTATCATTATCATTATTATGTAAGTGATGATGGCTTAGGATTTGCCTTTCTACTCGGTTTGTACGCCAATTTTATATCCTTATCACTGTTTTTTAGTATGATTCCACTTATGTGAATCTTATTGTATTTTGGTAAAGTGTTTGACGTCGTGTAACAGACTCTTGGATTTGTGTTTCAAAGGACCAATTACATTTAAGCTCGTGATGCAGAAATTAATGGTCGTCATGTTTGTCACACAGGATCGCCTCGTTGAAACGTCCGTCACACACAGAGGCGGACGAACAGCAAATGCACGGCCTGGACAGCGACCGCGATATGTGCGACCCACAACCTAGCAGTAGTTGCGACATCTACAATCCAGTTGGTCCCATAGTGACCGTCGACGGTCGTCTGCAAAATCCCCAAGGGCGCCCTCATGGACGAAATGTCTACGAAGCCTCTCACGTCTCTCCCCCAAATCTACCCTCAAGTCGACCACCGTCATATTCCCTCAACGATCCTGCGCAGGTTGTGCGTGGTGAGACCCAAAACGTCTACGCGACAACCATTCCAAAGATTGGCCCTACCCCGACATCGGACCAACCGTCCAATGGGGCTGACCAGGGAGAGTACGTCGAAGTCTCCGAGGTTGTGAAACCCGCGTCAGTTTACCAGGAACTCTCGTGGAATTAAGGATACCTTCTCTGGTCAGAGGGCATCCTGTGACAAAAACTGAACTACCACTTGTTTTCATTTGAGCGCGTTGAATTATTTACGTAAGCAAAGGTGAGCCTGGTGGCATTTGGTTTAATGAAGAAGAGTACAACTTAAAATCATGAGACGCGAAACATATCCGTGACGCGCATTACACAGCAGTCTATTGCTACATCCCACCGTCCAAATGTAGACTCACTGTCCGTCAATAGCTGCAAGGCAGTGTTGCATTTTTACGCTATGACACTTTTTGAGCCACTTCAGAGGTTGATGACCACTTCTCATTGAGATATTTTGGAGGCTACTCATCCTAAAATGAACTTGAGCTCCTTAAAAAGAAAATCGTATCAGGGGAGAAGGTTTGAACACCATGGTGTTACTATGGTGTTACATAGTGTTACCATGGTGTTACCGCAAACCGCAAACCTTTCTCCCTCACTTTCTTCGCCATGCAAACTTTCAAGAAAATGTTATATTGCAAACATACCGCCATTAACGTGAACAGCATGGTGTTGTCACTTTCCCTTGTTAACAAACAATATCATTATTTGCATAACGAAAATGGTAATTGTGAGCTTCGAGTTTTATAACCGTCATAATTATGGCAATACATTTGAATATGATGTGTGTAGAGTACAAAGACATACACTGCATTTTCAGTATGTGTTTTCTTAATTCCCACGACACACACAATGTTGATGATTGAATGTTGTTGTTGATACCTTTATTACCTTTGTTTTTTTATTGAAATATACTTCCATCATTTAAATTTGAACGTATATAGCACTTTCGCTGACGTAACAGTGTCAAGACGTGTAGGGCCTACCGGGTATTCATGATATAATGTATGTTTTCGATAGAGAAGGTTGTTCAAGGAGCGCATGTAAGGGGAGGGAAAGTGGACGGCGTCTGCCAAAACTTGATAGTTTATGCCCCATCACCAGCTGGTATGCAGTCTGATTTAAAAGGCAATTCCGAACCGGTTAAAAGTTAAGTCTGAAAAGGAAGAGTAAATTTTAACAAGCTCAACAATGAGCAATTGGCCAAAAGCGGATTGAAATTAGGAATGTTATTAAATTTTGAAGTTTCGCTAAGTTCCACAAAAGTTCTTGAACAGTCAACATGAATGTGGAAATGATTGAGTTGATGATGTCATTGCCTCAAAATTTGCCATGTAGATTTGGACATGAATTCTTGCACCTGTCAGATTTTGTATTTAATTATTATTATTTTCTAACTCAGTTATGCCCCAATCTCGAAGCCAAGTATATGTGACTGATCATTATTGAAGTTATTCAGCAAGGATTAACATCATGTTTTAAAACTTTAATAGCAGACAAGTGGATTTGTTGTTGTTGTTGTATAGCCTACATAATCATTGGATGATTTTGAGACTTAGACATTATCACTAATATCAGTTCACACGTTTGCATATTGGTACCAACTGTTCAAGAAGATAGTGTTTGACAAAAAAAAAAAAAATCATCGAAAGTTGACAATGTCATGACTTAAAATCGATTTCGATTAAATTTTCACAGTTGTGATTACAGAATTACTCTTTAATGTAATTTAATGATGATTACTGTATGCTACTTGTATTTGGTTAAACAAGGAAACTCCCCTCAATGTCTAAGAGAGTTAGAAAAAAAAAAAAAGCGGAGCCGCGATCGTGTCACTGCAATCGAGCAAGCAAAGAAAACTTTTGGAATTTTGACAATAAGCATGATTTTGAAAAACAGTGATTTCGACAATAATCACAAATACAAAGTAAACAAGTGCCTGATGTCAATGGCTCATAATTTATTCTCCAACTGATTTTCACTTACAAGTATTCTTAAATTGTTATTTCCGTCAATAAACCTTTTCTCTCTTTTCAGGGTCGTCATTGATGATTCATTAAAGTTCAGAAACAATTTCCTTGAGGGATATTGTTTCTTCTCGTCCACTGTCCACAAAGAGAAAAAATCTTGTATGCCAGCGATTTGGGGACTTGAGTTCATGACGTCCCCAACTCAAATAATTCGCATTCATTATTTTGTGACTAGGACCGCCAGAACTCTTGTAGGATATAATGAGAAACTATGAGATTACATAACTTGCCTGTTTTATGTCTTGTATTCGATGACATGCGTATATTCACTACTGCTTTGTGTGTTTGATGCATGGAAGTTAATTTTACCACGGAATATTGTTTATATACCTAGGTTTTAGAAAGCATTACTCAGTGATGCCAAGCAGCTCATTTTGATTCATTGTGCGAGGTCGGAATTTTTGCCAGTCACGTATTATTGTCTAGACACTCTCTAACGACAGTGTCAGGATATATTGTTGCATATTTTCTGCTTCAATAAAGAGTTTGACTTGCAGAAGGTGTTAAGTGTATTTTCATGAAAATTAAGTTGTAAATATCCATACCTAATAATACCTAAAATCAATACCTATCGACCTAATCGTCGCCACTAACAGTTACTCAGAAGTTACCTTGATCCACACATGTATGTTAATCTATTATAAACATGAATGGATAGCGGGAGGGCGTCGGAAACTTAGTTCGAAATTCAGTTCATGTCAAAGTTGAATTCCCGCCCTTTGAAAACAGCCTCATATTAAATCACTTCTTGTTTGATGGAAATAAAGTGTAATTGAAATTGAAATTTGAAATTGAATTGAAGTTGAAACATTGGCATGTTTAAGATGTAAAGTGTGTGAGCGTGTGTGCGTGTGTGGACGCGAGCCTCTCGACATAGGTTTACTTAAGTGTGATTTGGTAATTAAAGTTGTGCTTAACGGAGCACGACGTCAGGAAACCTGTAATAGCGACCAATTTATAATTCGGTTGCGTAATCATATTTGCAGTGTTATAATTCCTATATCTCACATGACGCAGTTTGTGTCCATAGATCGACTTACAATGATTTAGGTTTTACTTGATCTTATGTTTTGTTTTTAGGAAAACACTTGAACATTACGTTTGATCTAACTTTCACAAAAGGATGAATAAGAGTTCCCGAATTATCGGTTAGAATCCCCTCCAAAAAGTCACTAAATGCGGAAAAACAGCAGCAACTAGAACATTTTTCCGTTTAATTGACAAAGTGAGGGGAAAATAAGAACAACGAGAAGAAATATCTAAGCATTCAACATTACCGAATTGACAAAGTGAGGGGAAAAAGAACAAGAATAAAGCTTTTCACTATGTAAAATAAAAGTGTGAAATACAATGTGTAAGAAAAACTATAACTTCCATGCTATGATTCTCATCAGTACTTGTACATAAAATTTCGTCGTCCATTTGGGACCGGTATACCGATGGCAGCCGAGCAGACGTTAGCGCACTTGTGCTTTGATATAATTATAAAAGTGTTTTTATTGACTGATGAATTAGTGCACCTTCCTTTTATAGCATTATTTCATTGGCTGCAGTGTGCTTTTTCCGATTTGTTCGCTCTTCAAGCAAGCTCTAAGGTCTCCAAGGCTGAACTTCGTCCATGAAACCTGCTCTATCAACTTCCCAACAATAAAGACAAGTCGAAATCAATCATGGCCATTATATTCAAACAATTACTGTATCTTCGAGGGAGATTGAACGGCTAATGAACATTAATGTACGGCGGTGTCACATGAGAAGCTATATAGGACTGTTTTGCCCGCGGTAATGGTTCCTTGCACGCGTATGGCTGCGAGAAAGGGAGAGCAATCGACCCTTGTGAGCATGTGCAGTGGGTACTGCCCGACCGAAAACACACAAATTCCCTATACCTAGATGGTCGTTAATCGGAAAATGAAAAAGGCTTCGTGGTAAATTCGAACATTCTTTGTGGCGTTATTCCGAAGTTTCGTTAATCCAAAAATAAGGTAAGGTTCGCTTTCCGAAAGTTCGTTAATTTGAGCATAAAATAATATTCGCTATTCAGAATCACATATATTCCCTATATACCTAGATGTTTATTACTCCGAACATTCTTTTCGGCGTTATTTCCAAAGGTTCGTTCATCCCAAAGAAACTTTCGTTAATCCAAAAACGAAGAGAAGGTGCGTATAAACAAACCTTGGTAATTACGAATCTTATATCGGTTTCGGATTAATATATATATATATTTTTTTTTTTCATTTTCGGATTAAAGAACCTTCAGAATGACGAACCTTATTTCATTTTCGGACTAACGAACCTTTGAATCTGATTTCATTTTTGGATAAACGAACCTTGGGGAAAAACGAATTTTCGGAATGAACTGTAACCATATCTAACACACCATGAAGATACAGGCCCTACTTGCGGAACAAGAGATGACAGTTACATGTACCACTTGTTAGCCAACAGGTTTTCCCCTGATATGATTTTTTTTTTTCGTGGTGATACGTGGTGATGCGTGGTGATGCGTGGTGACACCTCGAATTTTTCCTCAGTAGAAACAGATCGGGTAGTGGCCGATGCGCGGTGCCGGTGATGCGAGGTGCTCCGTCGTCCACCTTTGTCAGTGTAGTTTCAACATTGCCTCCTTTATGACTCTTAAAATGTCTACTGGACATCGTATAAGAGTGGGCCTATACGTATCGTTTGTATTGGACATTGTAAATGTGAATACGGAATATCATAAAAATTACGTTATAATTTCCGCAAAGTATCAAATGGCTAGTGTTTGCATGTCGCAAACACAAATAGTCCCAACGTCAAACGTAGCATTTCATGCGATGTTTAATGAGCGAGTTCCAGGTCAAAAGTTCTATTTTCGAGTTGAATTTCATAATGGCTGCAGTAATTTTTTTCTTCATTGATGCTATTATGAGCTCAGATCTAGTAGTACTCTCAATGGGGGTATTTCCCTGTATGTAATGATGTCGAAATACTTGGAATGCTTTTTAATCACTTCAGTGTCCATTGATACAAGAATTTAAACAAATTAAACTCTTAACGGTCTGTTGAAGGAAACAGCAGGGGCAGTCAGGCGAAGCAAAACGATGCGAACAATAGTGAATTACGCCACCAATCTGTTGAATCTTCTGGGACCTCCGATTCATACCGCTTCTTTATGCGTACTAATTTCGAGAAAGTGCGTTGGTCCGGAGGCAAGTTTCCTCCCGAGTGAAAGCGCGATAGCGGTTTGCGGATTGGACATTATTGATTGTTCAATCAGATTCCAGGGTCTTACAGCAAGGGCGAGGTATTCTTCGCGGCGTGGCGGAGTGGTATTTGTAGCCCGAAGGAAATGAATGAAGAATCGAAGCCTCTATTGTTGTCGATGCGAATGAGCGCTCACGTGGGTCTTCTCGCAGCCGAGTTTGAAAAGACATCGGGGCTATATGCAATGTTGTGCAATACGATGACCGTTTATTCTCAAAACTACAAAGGGCTATTGGGGTTTCCGCGGGCGAGTATGGCAACGGCGTAAACAAACGGTAGGCAGAAACTAGTGGTCTACCTGGAAAGGCGTTGCGATCTATATGCTGGTTCTATTTACATATCAGGTGGGGGAAAGTAAGGTGTGTACACAACAGTTGCCAACCGCAAGGTTGATACACTGGATTCACGACAACCTGTGAATTCCGGTAAATTGGAAATCGCTATGTTTTCAAGGGCCTGTGATAACTCACATAGCCTATTGGAAGGATCCATGGGATGTGCAGATTTGTTTCCACCGGTTTTTGATCTCTGGATGAATCTGGATAGACATTGAGGAGTTCTCCGATGTGATTTCACATCATGTGCCGGAATTGATACAATCGAGGTGTCAACTTTTCTTCTTTTTAAAAAAAATCTAGAGTGGAGTTATTGAATGATTGACTGAACCATCCACACAGAGTAAAACTTTTGGAACTTTATATATAGCAATAATGACATCGAAAACAATGGTGCGGCCATCTTGATTGGATGAACTCGTGAGGACATTTCGACATCGATGGTCATCGTATTCAAACTTGAATATTAATGTACTACAGTGTGTCTTCATGTGGTCTACGTCTTCGAGGGAAACATGCTATCAAAGAAATTATTGAAAATTGCCCGACAACCCTCGGCCGTGTCACAAAATAGCGCCGAGGGGAATGAGTCGGCACTGGATGGGACTGCGTCGGAGGCGGGCGAGAGCGTGGCGTCCGTTCGCCCCGGACTCTTCTCGAGAAAGGGGTCGGTGTGGTCCCAGGTGGCCACACGGCTGTCGAAGCAAAAGGAGAGCCAGAAGTCGACGCCGCTAGTGCCGCGGATCCGGTACGAGAACACGTACAGGCTGCAGCCCGAGGAGAAGGAGACCTTCGACTCGTGCAAGGTCCGCGATTTCGTCGGCGAGCTGCTTGAGATGCGACTGAAGACAGAGAAGTACAACCCGAGGACGGTCCCGTCGCTGACCGTCAACCTCTCCGACGTCATCAAGGCCAGGGTTAAGAAGATGGGATTCAAGCGGTACAAGATCGTCTGCCATCTTGTGATTGGAGAGCAGAATGGACAGGACGTCAATGTCGCCAGCCGATGCGTGTGGGATCCGAAGATTGACAGTATGGCAACGGCAAAGTACACGAACTCTTCCCTCTACGCAGTGGCTACGGTGTACGCGGTGTATTTTGAGTAGGATCAAAGAGCTATAGGGACCCGCAGAAACACCTACGGTATGCACGCTGCATTTTGAGCAGGACCAAGGAGCTTTGGACCTACAGAAACACCTTGTACGATGTACGCGGTGTATTTTGAGTAGGACAAATGAGCTAGGGACCTTCAGAAACACCTACGGTGTACGCGGTGCATTTCGAGTTGAACCAAGGAGCTTGTGACTGACAAAATCGCAATGAGACAAGAACAATGCATAATTATAATCATCTAATATATTTTGTCATGTGGACCCAGCTTTAAATGTCGTCATGTGGACCCAGCTGTGTGACAGAAATAGCTTCGTGGGTGTTGAAATGCGAAAGAGAAGGGAAAGTGTAGACTGATGAGTTTTTAGTCTAACCGTCTAATGGTAAATAAATGAGAGAAAAAAAAAAAACCTTTGAGAGAAATTTGCTTTACTTGAACCTACACTGTGCGTAAACTCGATGCAACTTTCCTTCTTAAATCGTGGTACGGTGACCGTGGTAATTGTTTCGCAAACCTCGAAATGACAACAGAAAGTTTCTTTAAACCATAGCAGATACATTGTTACGTTATTGATATTCCATGACCCTTACAGTGATACTTACTCTTTCTCCGAGATGATTGATATACTTGGTCTTCTTTGATGACGAGTATTACTTTGCAACTCATTATCGAAATAACACCTGTCCAACATGTTTGTTTATCACAACGTCTTTTTTTTTTTCAATAGGCAACTTTTAATCACGCAAACAAAGGCATCGTGTCATAATGTATACTTGTGTTATGTACGAACGTACAATGTATGTAAACATGTAGGTAGGCCCTCTGTTATGCAGTACGGACAATATTCCTGTTTTAATTACAGATATATCGGACTTGACAACATAATATCACCGAATTTTATTTTACTGATTCATTCATTCAGAATTAAGAATTTGAGAGAGAGAGAGCTGAATGGGATGACAACTTAAGCTAGATACTGTAAGCACTTTAGATGTGACAGTTCGGATAAGGTAATCCACTTTGAATTGTAAGATACATGTATGCCAGAATAGACAGTTTAAGCTTGAAGATTGATTTCAATTAGTATGGCTGATTGCCCCTTTATTAAGTGAGAAAATTTATTCCGCAGTTTGCAACTGGTAGAGAGTCGATGCTCGTCTCTCACATCATCTCTTAACTCTTTCTGTATCGGGGTCTTTGGATATGTTTTAAAACGCTACGGAGTTTTCTATGTCAATCAATATTCAAGGCAAACAAAGGGTTAAGGCTATAAGTCTTAGCCAAGCACAGTGATTCCACTCAGTCACTCGTACATGTCGTCGAGTGTCGTGACATTGGATTAAACAATATTTTCTGAGAGATGACCAGTCGTCTCTCTGAAGAGAGGAAAGTGAGATGCCATAACCATACTTGCGTTGTCCACGTTATTTGAAACCACTTGATTCGCTCAAGTAATCTAAAATGATGATTGGGATGACCAAGCCCGATGCGATATATTTCATACGGAGATGTTTTCAAGCACAACGTTGCATTTTCAGTAGATTTCACCTCATTATTGTACGGGGACCGATCTCGGCAATGAAATGTAGAGTATTTGTAGTCGTGAGCGTAATCTGAATGCAATGAAAGAATAATTAATGTACCTACGTGTACCAGAGAATGTAGCTTTGATGTAACAGATGAACAGAAAAAAACATACATGCACATTAATATCCATAATGTTACTCGGATATCAATGTTTACAATTTTGATGTCAGAGTTTTGTTCCCGGACCATCCAGAATAAATATTCCTCTTGATGACTTTTATTATTCATGGATTCGTAGTGGATTAAATCATGTGTATGCAGATGCATCGTCGAACTATAGTCCTACCATAGTCAATTGGTAAGATAATGCCATTGAAGATATTTCTCCAAATACGATATTGGCATCCATGAATTCGTGCACCCACTGCTATCTTCTTCAACTTTTTTTAAACTTTTCACTGGTAACCACTGACCAAGCTAATATTTCCTCATTCATACACTTACAGGCAATCATAAAAAAAAAAAAAAATGCGCTGAATTCAGATGTAGCATTTTCCTCGATATAACAAGTTGAGTAACCTGCATAAATCACGTAGAGTGCATTTGAATTACAATCATGTATAGAGCGCCGATGATAAGAAATAATGATGTACTACTTAAAGAATGTTATCTGGTAACCGATTTTTGGACATTCCTAAGATCATACATATTTATTGAGGTTTTACAAACTGTTCAGGATGTAAATCTTGTTGAATGAGCTACACCTTGCCGTTATTAAAACGCTCTTTCTGCTACAGTCGATCATACTTACATGTTGTTGGTTTTTTTTTTTTAACAGGACCTAGGTACTACATATGTTGATAACAAGAAGGCGATTTTATGTGTTAGGGTCCACGTTAGCATCAGCTAATTTTCTCACTGTGTGAGTGACTTAAATGGTGTCTATGATTACAGTGGAATCTCGCTGTGAAGAGATCTAAAACAACGACAATGACATTGATATAATCAGAATTCTTATACTCTTGTATATGCAAAACAAAGAAATATAAAGAATTGAGGCCTTTGATATCACCTTGATATAAAATGATTTGTTATATCAGACTTCTGTATAACGAGCTTCCACTGAATGATTAGATACAACAAAGGTCGATTTGTACATGTGTACTACCAGTATGTCAAAATACATCAGACCGCAATCTGAAAGTGAAATGTAAAGGTACGAGTCTTCACTAGTCTCATTACAGAGTCGTCAGTTCGTCATGAATAAAAAAGTACGAATCTATTTATCTATTATTTTGATACGCATACACTTGTATTACTAGCATTGAGAATGGGTAGAAACAAATACCATGTACTGTGCAAAAGTAGAAGTGAATCAACATTATTATGATGAATCTGTATGATATGTGTATGATATATATATATATATATATATATATGTATATATATATATATATATATTATTTGTGTGGATGTCCGTATATATATATATATGTGTGTGTGTGTGTGTGTGTGTGTGTAATGTGCGCATATACATATAGGCCTACAAACAACTGCGTGTGTATGCGTGTGTGTCCGTGTATGCGTTCAAAGGAATATTGTATGGATAGCGAGAAATTATTGGAGTACATGTATTTATAGAACAACTGAAATCATTTTGTCAGTAGATAAAATTAATACTGCATTCTGCAGCCGATCGCAATCATTTAGGCCTCAAGGACAACACTTTCTCGGTTCCAAGGTCGAAGTGGTTCACCCTTAAAATATATATATATATTTGATTTAATCATCATGAGATGGGTGACGTTGGTTTGTCAACAACAGACCGATGTGCGGTAAACATGCAAGGTAAATCAGTGAAGACGAATTTGAATTGATGGCCATGTTTTCAAGCATTGATTGCAATGTAGGGGTAGGCCCTTTTTCCACAAATGGGCCAGCATTTTGTGGCCATGTAGTTTCAAAGGGAAGACTTGATGGATACTGCTCTAATGGTTAATGTTAGTATGAGGGACTGTAGAGGGAGATTCTACCAAGGTACTAGGTTACTCCTTGATTCTACTAACCCATTAAGTAACCTACATACTGTAAGTGTGGTAAGATATTTTGTATAGCGAATTTAGTAGGAAAGGCAGCGATTGTCAGAATAGAGAAGAGCTGTTGATTCATTGGGCACAGAGATCGCTGCACAGCGCATAACAATTATTTTCATCCACTAGGCTCCTACACTGCGGATCTCAAAATCTCAGTTTTAGTGTCCGCTCCTGTCGTGGCGTAATGTATGCGGGAATGCTTCACCGCGTGTCAATGGTAATGCTAGAAAACTGTCAGAACAAATTTCGCGCCTTTGTGAGTAGTTAAGATAATGTAGACGACGTGGAATCTTCTTCCCCGCAAACTTAACCCAACAGTTGGTGCTGAGTCAATTGACTTCCGTAGCCATTTTTCCGTCGACGTCGACCTGTTTTGTGGCTTTTCCCATTCCTCGGCCAACTGATCACATTTTCTTTCCCGGAGCACTTTCGCATTTTTCTACGTGGTTACAGAGATGTATGGAAATATTATGACGCGATTGCGGCTTTAAATTTGTTGCTGCGGTTAAATTTCTCTCGTCGGCGATCTGAATGATTATACGACCATACGATTTGTACGAAAGTATCACAAATACTTAATGAGAGTATCAGAGTCAAATATGGTGTGCTTCACTTCACTCTCCGCCATCATAGTTACAACAGGAGCTCCGTGATTATGACCAGTGTGTGTCTTTGCGCTTTCGCAGCAGAATAGGAAAGTCCCGATGTCCGTACACCTTCTCATCCACGGAGTTGTAATGCATGACCCCTTTCACTGGATTCTGAAAATTGAGTAAAATCAAACCAGCGGTTTCCGTGAGTTGCATTGTCGGTAAATTCTGCTTCAAGATTAATTTCAGTCAGCGGAGGTATGATCCTTGTGTAGTGGATTTGAAATGCTGTTGTTGTTCTTGTTGTTGTTTTTTGGCGTTTGTCAGTCAAACATGACTATTTACGTCGTAGATTTGAGAGGGAGGACCTAATACATCTACGTAACATTTACTGTTTTTATAGGGAACAAGTTGATTTGCTCGTTTGGAAAGCGTTAAGCACGTAAAGAACACGGCAGAGATGGCGACAGTGTCCGCAAAGGGGGCGCACTTTCAATGTCGAACAGTGCTGAAATCTGAGCAGCGCAGTTGGTGTCGCGGCGCCAGTGTTGAAAAGTAGCTACAGGAATGAGGTCAAGACATCGAGTGTGATATCTATCCACCAACAGCCACAGAAACGTTGATTTCATTCAAAGACGTGATTGGTAGAATACTTTTTGGAAGATTTGTGAATGCATGCGTGCTTGTGTGTGTGTCTGTGTGTGTTCGTGTGTGTATGCGCGCTGGTGTTTGTACACGGGTGACTGCAAAGATTTAATTTTTGTTTCCAAGAGGTGATTCCGCCACCAGTGTCTCGATCTCTTGTTGTGCCACAGCGCGATTTCACTGCAAAGTGGTAAACTCCCGAGAAAGGGAAGAAGGGAAACCATGGTAACTCTTTGTGCTATGACCCTTGGGACCGTTCTCCTGCTCGGCGTCCGCCTCGGCCCGGGGCATGGGACCGTTAATGCCTCGATGATGTCGCCGACCCTTCCCGGTGGTGACCCAATACCGACGGAGGTCCACATGATGGCGATGTACCCGGGTGGCTCCTGGATCGGGCTCGAAATCGCCGGGGAGATCGCGGTGGAAGAAGTGAACAGCCATCCGGACTACCTCGCCGGTTACACTATCGTCTTGCACGTTAATCATACGAACGTGAGTAAGCTGTGCACATAGTTACACACACACACACACACACACACACACACACACACACACACACACACACAAACACACATTATAATCAAGAAAACAGCGTGAAATCTTTCTTGTGTAGCTAATGATGCTGATGAAGATAAGGATATCAATAAATTCTTAAATAGAAGTTCATAAGAAGATTAGAACTATAGGTCCCTACATAGCATTTTTCTTTTTTAGCTTCAAAACCCAAGCGTACTGTGCATCTTTACTTAGCTATAATTATACACACATACACATAGAATATAATATACATGTAATATATATATAATATATATATATATATATAATATATATACACCTTGGAATTTACTCCATGTGCTGGACTTCGAATGTTATTATAAGAAGAAGAAGTAGTAGTTCCAACAAGGTTTTCAAAAACCTTGTTTGAACTACAAATGACGTACATATATATATATATATATATATATATATATATATATATATATATACATGTACATATAATTCATGTATATGTTATATATATATATATATATATATATATATATATATATACAAAATATGTATACGCATCACCACATTTATACATCGCTGTGATATATCCCTGCATAATATACATTTATGATATCAGTACAGTACGTAGCAGATTTTACCAGATTTGATTTGGATCTCTGTTGGCTGAGCCTATCTAGCTATTTTTTCTGTATATTTTAAATGAGAAGTTATTCAGTAATCTTTCTTTTTTTTTTAGTTCTGCAGTGGAGACAGAAAGAGAGAGAGAGAGAGAGAGGGAAGGAGAGAGAGAGAAAGAGGAATGGTTTCAATGAAAATCCCTCCGTCATCGTCTTCAACACAAAATTCTTGTATAGCTCTATAGGAATGGCTATACGTTTTGCTGTTTAAGGTCATTACACACACACATTCACGTGGTGTCGGTGCTCGCGGCTGAATGAGTATAGGGTTAGGTGCGACTCGCATATGTTTTAAATTCGCCCATCATGCAGGATATTGTCGAACGCAATGAAGGTGAAATGCCTCGACAAAGCACAAAGTTGAAAAAAACCACTGAATTTCATTTCACCGCGATGAAAAGCTCAAAGGGGTGAGGGTGTTTCGTATGGATTTCTGAAACTGCTGTGTTTCTCCTTTGCCGCACCCTATGAATAGGACTCGTTTAGAAAACAATTCGTCCGACGTTGTTAAAGGGATAAAAAAACAAACAAACAAACAAACAATCTCACCCCCGGATAGAGAATGATCTGCGAATGGGAAAGAGCACTGCAGAAAAAAAAACAAAAACAAAAACAAAGAAGAGGAAGGAAAGTAAAAGTTCGTTGTGAATACAACGTACCACCCTTTGAATTATTAGACATACTGTTAGCGTCTGTTAACAAGAACTTTAGAATCAAATGATAAAGTGCAGATTTTTTTTTTTCTAGCTCATTCTTGATTGAATTTCCTTGGTATTTTATAAGCAGTATCATAAAGAGTGCTTTATTGATTGTGTTAAAGGAATCGTATAATTTTTTGAGACCTAATTTCAGGTTTCTAACTTTTTTTTTGTGTGTGTGTGTGAGATAATTGGGAAACATCTGAAATATGAAAGAGCATGTAATTTCATGAGGAATTCAAAGTTTATTTGATGAAAATTGGTTTTGAAGTAGCTGAGATATCCAAAACAGAGCGAATTGATAAGTGTGGGACCCACACTTTATTACGATCGCTTTGTTTTACTTTGTTTTGGGATGTTTCAGTCATTCCAAACCCGATTTTCATCAAATAAACTTTGAATTCGTCTTTAAATGGTATGCTCTGTACTATTTCATAAGTGTTTTCTTGGTATCTCGCAAAAACTTAAAAGCCCAATTCTCATCTACACTAATGCTGTACTATCCCTTTAATGTTTAAAGAAAAAAAAATACTAGCGAAGCGCAAAACGAGATTCGTATGTCAAGAAGAATTTGGCATGAAATCATTTAAACTCGAATATAAAGCTGAAATGCTCACTTAAAAAGTCTATACCACTCACCTAAATTGATTAATTTCAGACTGAACACAGAGCTGAAAGCTTAAGATTCTGAACAGCTCGAATCATGTCTGTTTTTATTTTTGCTCACAATTAGTTAAACAAACATAATGTGTTTTGAATTTACCTCTCCCTAAAGAAACGAGAAATAATAATATGAAACCCCAAGTTATATTGACACGAAATGACACGTGGACTTTACTGAATTAGCCACTGCAGTCAGGGTAACTTCCAGGATAAATTCCCCAGTATTATTGGAACCCCCCCCCCCCCCATCAAAAAAAAAAAAAAAAAACCAAAAACTGCGTGATGTCGCGTTACGAGCATTTTGAATATGAGCTGAAGAGCTCCCCTGCAATTGACAGGAAAACACTATGTCCTTGAACGGCTATGCATTTAAAAATGACTAATAGATAAAACTCCCTCCCCTATACCTCCTTCTATTGTGATAGAATTACTTTCTATGGTGTGTCAAATACTGCCTACATATTGTGTCTAAAAGGTAGCAGAGAGGCGCTCTAGGAGAAATATTTGTAACCATTTTTATTCTTGTTGTCGTTAATCCCAAACATGAGGTCTTCTAGCGCAGCTGTGTTTGATATAACTGCAAAAACAACGAATGTTCAAGATATCTTTTCGTTTAAATCAGTAAAGGGCTTTTTACACTTGTGTTTCTTAACCCCGGACTTTCTCTGACCCAGGACTATCGTTAGTCCCGTACCAATTTTTTCAGCTTTTTACACTCGCCAATTAGTCCCGTACTATCTCTTGTCCGGGGCTAAGGAGAAAACTGACCTTTTTACACTCGTCTTTCTTAGCCCCGGACTTTCCAAACCACATGAATATTCATAATTACGCTGTGTACTGTACACGTACACGCACGCACCGGCAGCACTTGATTACCTCGTTTCTGATTGGTCAGTGAGGGTCGCACTTCGTCTCCGTCGCTTAGCCCAGGATTATTTTTTCGTTCTGTTTACACTCACTTGCTTGGCACCGCAATTGCGGTGCTAGCACCGCAATTGCGGTGCTAACCCCTGCTATTTTGCAGGGCCAGATAGTACCGTACTATCGGTGGGGCTAGCCCACTTTGGCAAAAACGAGTGTAAACAGAAAGTGGGCTAAGGATAGTCCCGTACTATCGGTGGGGCTAAGGCCCCCCCTTAGCCCCACCGATAGTCCGGGGCTAAGCAAAAATTTACAAGTGTAAAAAGCCCTTAAGTAACCGTTTTTGGCGTATGCTCGTCATGCCTAAATTGGAGCTAAGTGTGGAGGGTGAAATAGAAAGGTAATTTCCGATTCATCGCTTATATCCGTTGGTTCCCAGAAATTTCGATTCTGTAGAATATTGATGCAAGGCAAGAAGCTGCCGCGTGAGCGATGGATGACAGTGGGAAGCTACAATGCTGTGTTACCACAAATATCTCTTTGGAAAGGTTGTCAGGTTTTTGTCAACTGCTATTTTTGTGGTTTGTGTCAGTGTCAGGTATAAACATGAGAGTTGCGAGATTATGTTCGAACGGAGCGGTAAAACATAACGCGCTTAGGTTTTAGAGAGTGTATTAATGACAGTTCAGCCGCATCTCCGCATCAATGTGAGTGGGGATCGATGCGAATTATTCTGGAAATTTGAGATGATGATGTGTTAAAAGCAGTGAATAAAAACCGCAAAAACCGTCAGTGATGATGGGTAGTTTCTTCTCCCTGTTTGCCTAAACCATTTGTTCAACGAGCTGTAAATGGCTTGTCAACTTTTATCAATACCGTTTAGGTTTTCACTTGTGCCCCATCCACTTTGTGTGTGTGTGTGTGTGTGTGTGTGTGTGTGTGTGTGTGTGTGTGTGTGTGTGTGTGTGTGTGAATTTATGAACATCGGGATAATAATGCAAACACTCACAATGATAAGCCAGTAAACTGTTCGTAGTTCCACTTTGAGCATGAGCAGCAAAAGATCATATGTACCAACATGCATGATGGTTATTATTTAATTCACTGAGATAAGCATCTACTGGATGGAATGTTTATTCATGTTATCATTATAAATGGTGCTTACCAGCACATCCACCCGACAGCAAGCTTCGGGGCATTTCATGAGGCTTTTTGTCCGACAAAGTTGTCGGACAAATTTGCTCTCAGCCAGTCAGATGCAAGGATTTCCGTAGCTTGTAACAGTTTGTCAAAAAAATATCCGGCCAAAACGCTTCATGAAATGCCCCCATGGTATTTTGGCAAGATCAACAAAAGAAAAGATTGTTAATGCACGCAATGCAAAATAAAGAAATGGATGCTTCCCCAAGTTGACGGACCATTCTGGTCACCTGATCTACGCAAGTTCATTCTTTGTTTGAACATGAATTCCATAAATTTATATATATATATCAAGCTTATGGTTATGTCACTTTTAAAACGAGTGAAATGCCTAACCAACCGAAAAAGGGTAATTTGTACCAATGTGAACGGGAGTTATGTACGAACTGGCTTATTGCACAACGACTCGGGTGGATGTCATGTTGTAATGCTCATTTACACTGCATATATTTTGAAGAAGGAATTACGTGGTTTATTACTTAAATTTTCAACTATAAGTATTTAATGCGGTTGATCTGTTTTGCAAGCAGACATTGCAGCAAGGGAAGTAAATGTGACTAAAACACGCATGCTAGATATATGCATCCTTATATCGTTACCACTTTTTTGACATAATTAATAAAAAAAAAACCAAGACTGACCTTTTTGACGTGATTGCGTGTAAGGAAAAGTCAGCAACAACGAAAAAATACCTGTACGAAATTGTATGCAAAGAAAGGCGCTATGATTGTTCAAATTCATTCTACATGGCATTGAGGATAGAAGAATTGCATTGCCATTGCAGAGCCTGTCAAAAGTGAAGCTGTCGGAACTAACATTTTATTAATGTATAGCAATATTAATAAGACATATTGCTAATTCATTTTGACCACTTTTATAGCTAACACAGACCGCTTCATTCCCATCTATGCAGCAGAAAATACCCTGTCCTTTTCTCCTTTTAAGTCTTGTAGCTGTAGCTGTAACTGTATCGTTATTAATGTCACTGAAACTTGAAATCCTCTGAATAGGGACATCTGTATCTGTTTAACTACAGCATTAAAGGAAAACTCCGAATGTTTTTCACACTTTTACATTTGAACAACTATGAATAGTTTATACTGGGTGCACAGTTTCAGAATTTATAGTGTTGGGATAAGGAATAAGAATGTTTTCAAACTTTATAACAAATCGCCATGAACAACAATTATGTCATTACTTCTTCATGAGAATGTATGAGTGGGGCTCAAGGAAGCAGAGCAGAAGAAGATGACATAAATGCATAAATTCCACACAGTTGCTCTTGTCAAGCAAGCGGTATTGTAATGGAACTACGTTGCTTGTCATATGAGATGCAAATCTTAGGATCTCCTATGGACTATATGAGATCCTACCCATACATTCTTATGGTGAAGCTGTTATATGTCATCATCCTTGTTCAGTGTGATTTGATTTGGGTTTTTCCAGAGTATTGGTTTCTCTGCTCAATGACCTAAATTAATTCCACAAATCTAAACGTGGATCCGTCGATTTATACTACAAGATGTGAAATTGTGGAAATAGCTTGGACTTCCCCTTTAATATCAGATAGTCAATAGGCTCACACGTCGGTCTGAAATTACTTAGACAGCAATAATGAATATAGTGCCCACTACTAATACATGGGAACCTGTCATGTTTATGGCATAGCAAATGTCCACTTTATTCACCCTGTGGGACATACAGGCGTTAGCAATGTCAGTGCGGATTATGATTACGCATAAGCGACATTTCCTTTTATAGAGAAAATCTGTACCTGAGTAACTTCTGCATTGATTTCAGACAGTCGATCGGCTTGCTCATCACTTAGTGGTCTCTCTGACGATAGTGCCAAATAGTAGTACACGGAGACCTATAATGTTCATCCTACAGAAATATTAAATTTCAAACGAAAGCAAGATATTATTCAGAGGGGTGAAGGTTTAGGTATGAGTTTCTTTTATTTGTCTTTCTCTGCGTTGCTTTCGTTTGAAATGCCTTGTCCGCCTTGGACTACTTAACATAACAATGTCGGAATTTCGGAGCGTGGGTATTTGTTCCAAGTTCATCGTATCACTGTAGCCGGCAACCAGGGATAGCCTGGTGGTAGTGTCGCTGCCCGGAAAGCAGTAGATGACAGGTTCGAGTCCCTCTTGTTCCCTTTTCTGACATGTTTGTTAATTTGATAGATTAGCAGTTTCGATCTTAACAAATTTGATTTGCAGAGGGAGACAAATTGAAGAAACTCATACCTAAATGTTAAATTTATTCACTCTGCATGTGCTCGGGCGCTGTCAAAATCGATGCAAATAACTATCAAGCATGAAATACATCTCCTCTACGTTTTCGTTTGGTATTTTCTGTACCAAGGAATCTTATATCGGCACAGTGCTCGGGTTGAAATGTTAGTTTCTATATAGTGTTTGCTTTACTGAAAATCCGTGAAGTAAGCGGTATAAAAATTGGTCCTGGTACATACACCAAATTTTTGTTTTTTCGTTATTGATATTGGACACGCATGATTATTGAATTTGAACTTCAATGAAACTATCAATGAGAATATAAACAACAATAACAACAAACAAACAAAAAACAAACGAACAAAACAAAGATATATCGTTAACATTCTTAGCTTCTCTTGCTATGCATAATTCTAGAATTTAAAGAGAAAATTTAATTCCATCAGAATCTGAATCTTATATCCAAAAAATAAAGTCAAGTAAGCAAAGCACTAAGTTTTATTGCAATTGTGTAAGATCATTAGAATGATGTGTATTTTTTCACATGTCATTTCAGCTCTAAACAGTATTATCGGTTGCAATATTTTGCAGATCATAGAGGCTGATGTAAAGATGATGTCATTAAGTGTCCTATTGAATTGTAATATCAGTGCGATTTGTTTTATTCTTACCAATCATCATCTGACAACTACAGGTAATCACATACATCAAGGTGCCATGGAAACCTGGTATATTTGAAAATTACGACTTCATTGAATCATTCTTCGCTTCCTTTGAATAATTTTCAGGTTTGTCGATTTGTCAAAATTAGTTTGATTATAAAGCAGAATTTCACTTTAAAGGGATGATACAGTATTGGTGGAGCTGAGGATTTGGCTTTTGACCTTTTTGCGAGATACAACGAAACCGCTTATGAAATGGTACAGAGCATGTCATTCTAAGAAGATTTCAAAGTTTATTTGATGAAAATCGGTTGTTGAATGGCTGAGACATCCAAAACAGAGTAAAACAAAGCGATCGTAATAAAATGTGGATCCCAGAGCTTATTAGTATTGCTCTGTTATGGTTATCTCAGCCATTTCATAACCAATTTTCATTAAATAAACGTTGAATTCCTCTTGGGATTGCATGCTCTTTCATATTTCATAGGAGGTTTCTCGTTATCTCATCCAAAAATGTTACAAATCTGAAGTTAGATCTTAACCAAAACTATACAAGCCCTTTAAATGCAAGCGATGTAAACTGGTTAATTTTAAAGGTGAAACAATGAATGCATAGATCAAGGATGATCGAGATTCTATCTAAAGTATATGGATGTTCAACCTTCGCAGGATCGCGTCTTAAAAAAAAAAAAACCAGTAACGTCACAGTTTTTATCTTTTTTATCTTATTATTATTATTTTTTTTTTTTGCCACTGGTAAGGACAGAGTTAAATTGAGGCCACTGTACTCAGGTACGTATTTGTACCGCACACTTCAAGCGAGCTTTTGATATGATTGCGATGTTGCACCCTGTTGTAACACAGTAAATGATTTGCCTGGTAGAACTATTCCCTACCATCTTTTGTCAGCTAATACGCAGACTCACTTTTACACATTCGACACTTCTTCAGGCAGAGTGATATTACGTGCCTATTACCTTCATTATATACACAGCTATGGATTAAAAAAACCTTGTTGGTAGAGCTAGAGTAACCTGAATGTTCAACTGAAGTAATATTGCTCACATTCTTGAATATTTTTATTCATTTATCAATTTTTCTTTTACGGAAAACATCAACAGCTCTTCAAGTTTAGGAAGGAAAACTTGCGTTTCTTTTGCAGAGGTAGCAATAACTTTTACTGTGAGTGTGATTGTGTGACAATGACAATGACAATGACAATGACAATGACAATGACAATGACAATGACAATGACAATGGTTTTTTTAATTTTCTTATGTCACCCAACGTCAGGGTATTGAAGAAAATGAAAAATAAACACCGTAACAGATAAAATCAGTTAATTAATTGTGTGCGCTTGTGTGTGTGTGAGCAAAGATAGTAGAGATAAGATACGAAGGCGCGCGATAAAGATGGACACAAAATGGCTACCCTACATGACGATACAAAAGAGAGCTAAGTACAAACTCAGTACACCTAGGAACATTATTCATTTTCAAAGGTAGTGGTATCTTTATTATCTTAAAAAGATTAAAAAATTATAGTCGTATATAGCTTTATTTCGATTAAGGGGATTATTTTGAAGAACGAGATTTTAAAGTAATAAGGATTATTTCGTGGAGGTAAAGATTTGGCAACAACATGATCTCACAATCAAAGACGCTTGATAAACAACAACAACATCTTCAAAGACAGCGCGTCTCAGGCAAAAACCAAAGACGCTTAACTAATAAGACACGAAAGTGCGCGCTAATCATGTACAAAACAAATGGACAGCGCGCGGACCTCAAGCGTATACGCACATCACCTGAGACGCGCTGTCTTGACACTTGATAAACAACAGCGGCGGCTCCAGGGATAGCCTTTAAATTTTTATTTATTTTATTTATTTTATTTCCAGTTTTATTTAACCAGGGTAGCCTCGTCAGTTATAAAACTGCTTTCAATGAGGGCCCTGCAAATGGGTAAAAACATACAAATACAACACATGACATTTGAAAACAAAGGTTTACAGATAAAACTGCAACTGACAAAACATAAGTTCAAAAAATAATTACACATTTGATAACAACAAACTTAGGATGTCTTTAAACATAATCATTAATACATCATTAAAAATATACGTTATATTACACACACATATCTAAAATTATCATATATTAATTTCCATGAGTATGATAAAATGAAATGTTCCTTAAAAAACAATTGCACAATGCATAAACGGATAAAGTATTTAATCTCATTTCTTATTCCCAGAATCACCCCAGTCATTACACAGATATCTTAACAGTAAAACGGGCGGAGTACGAAGAAGAAAAGAAGAAGAAGAAGAAGATTTGCAGAGGAAGAAGAAAGATGAAGGAAAAGGCAGTAGAAGAAAAGAAAAAGATAACTAAAGGAGGGGGTAAGAAGGGAAGGCACTCCGAAAGCATGATAAAGTAAATGTGAACGGCTTACAAACAAACTTCAATACCAACAAAATCTGCTACAATCGAGAAAAAAAGCACATAAATCGGATTACACTGTTTTTACAATTAAGGGATGGGCCGCGTGTGTCCTCTCATTGACACTCGTAGTGCACTGATTGTATTTAGTTGCCTTTGCTCAGGTGTGAGGCTGTTCCATTCTTTGGTACCCACGTACTGGAAAGTGCGTTTGCCACTATTATTCAGAATTTGACAACCACCTTCAGATAGAGATGCATTTGTCTTTGACCTAGTACCCACTGCGTGTGAGGGCTTTGCAAAGCGTTGTGACAGATATGGAGGCGCGATGTTGTTAACGCACTTAAATACCTCACACATTCTATGAACATGTCTCCTTTCTTCAAGGTTCTGCCACTTTAGATTCCTGAACATATCAACAATATGTGTTCTAGGATGAGCACCCAGTATCATCCTCGCCATTCTATTATGCAACAAATCCAGCTTTCTCAATAGAGCCAACGAGCAATTTGACCATACAAGATCACAATAATCGAATTGGGGCATTATGAGCGCATTGCACAATACCCTAAACACTTCATTTGGAACACATTCTTTGGTTGTCCTTCTCAAAAAACCAATCTTCTTTGATATCTTTTTTGCGGTATAACTTACATGTCTTTCATATGTTAAATGTTCATCCAGCAGTACACCCAAATACATAAACTCTGTTACTCTTTCGATCTCTGTATCGTCAACTGAAAGTTTCATAATATTATTAGGAAAGTTTTGAGTGCGTTGCCTTGATCCAAAAAGCATATACTTTGTTTTGCCGGCATTCATTGTTAATTTAAGAGTCTTCAACCAATCATTGACAGCACTCAAACTTTTCTGCATATCATTCTGTAGTTCCGTTGTTGATGAACCTTCAAATAATAAAACTGCGTCATCAGCGTACATGTGGATTTTACAATTGACTTCTGTCACCGCTTCCGGGAGCGAATTTATATACATGACAAAGAGCAGCGGTCCCAAAATCGAACCTTGTGGTACACCGTGCTTAATGATCCTACAGTCTGACAAGTCTTTACCAACTTTTGTTTTCTGCTTCCTTTCAGTCAGATAAGAAGAGAACCATTCAAACTCTTTCTCTAATATACCGACATTCTGTAAAACATGTAATAATATATTATGGTTCACTGTGTCGAACGCCTTTTTAAGATCGATAAAAAGTGCACCAGTCACCTTTCCTCTGTTCATATTAGTTAGAATATAATCGGTAACATCTAATACCGTTGACTGTGTGCTATGTTTTGGCCGAAAACCTGATTGCTGATCACACAAAAAATTAATAGTCTGTAAATAAGCATACAGTTGTTCATGGACCGCTCTTTCTATTACCTTCGACATTAGAGGCATAACAGATATTGGTCTATAATTCTCAATTTCGTCACGATCACCACTTTTATGTATGGGAGTGACTACTGCAGTTTTCCAATTATCAGGAAACTTACCCGTCATCAATGATACATTTATCACGTGAGTTAAAGAGTGTGTAACGGCTGAACGACCTGCTTTTAAAAGTTTATACGTAATACCATCAACACCTACAGCCTTTTTACTTGGCATTGTGCGAATCTGCTTGTCAACAAATGACACATGAACAGGTTGAAAATGGAAGTGAGATTCGTGTGAAATTGCTTTTGTGTAAGAAGACATATCATTAAAATCAGTATCAAACTTTTCTGCTAATTTATCTGCAACAGACACGAAATATTCATTAAACTCATTAGCTAATTTTTCTCTATCATCTGACATGGGCATTGTGTTTCTTTTTTGTAAATTTGTGGCTTCTCTTATTACATTCCACAATTTAGTTGAATTATTTTTATTTTCAGTGATCTCTCTAGTATAAAACATTTTCTTCAAATATTTGCCCATGTTATTAACTTTATTTCTCAAATTCTTTGCTTCTCTCCAGTCAGATTCAGTTCGAGCCTTAGAAAACAATAAATCTCGCTTTCTTCCAAGTTCAATCATCTCCCTAGATACCCATGGGGCTGTATAATTCGTGCGTACACGGATAGTCTGGAAAGGAGCATGAATATAACAAACTTCATTAAATAAAGTTGTCCACAATTCTAGTGCCTCATCTACGTCTTCACATTCCTCAACTCTGTGCCATGGTTTCCGCAGCAGATCTAGGAGAAATTTTTCTTCATCAAAATTCTTAAAATTACGGATACGAGCATATTTCACTGTATTACTTTTACGAGATTTAGTCTTCCTGCTTACAACTACCATGAAATGATCACTGAGACCGAGAGGAACGACATCCACTTTGTTAATAGATTCAGAGCGAGAAGACAACACCAGATCAATACATGTCTTCGAATTTTCAGTAACTCTTGTTGGAGATGTTACTAGTTGCTTCAGTTGGTATTCACAACATAAATCATCTATTTTAGTATTTTCACTCGCACATAATACGTTATAATTAAAATCTCCAACAACTAAAATATCATTAGATATCATTTCAGTCGAGTCCAATATTTTTCTCAATTGATCTAAAAACATATTATCTTTTCTTGGGAGATATATTACACCCAGTACAAAAGATTTGCTAGATGTCGGCGATATTTTTACCCAGCAAGACTCAAAGTCAATGTCAGTAACATCTGTAATATTGATCACTGTGAATGAAATCTTGTCCGATATGAAGAGAGCTGTACCTCCGTGAGTGTCTTTCCCTGGGCGACTCGCTCTGCGTGCCCCCGTATAGCGCGTTTACCCCACAAACCTGTTGGCCGGCGAGTGGCTCGCTCCACTCGCCGGCCAGCCAACAGGTTTGTGGGGTAAACGCGATATACGGGGGCACGCAGAGCGAGTCGCCTTGTTTAAAGGCTACTCCAGGGACAGCGCGTCTCAGGTGATGTGTGTCTTTGCCTGAGACGCGCTGTCTTTAAAGATGTTGTTGTTTATCAAGCGTCTTTGATTGTGAGATCACGTTGTTGCCAAATTTTTACCTCCACGAAATAATCCTTATTACTCTAAAATCTCGTTCTTCAAAATAATCCCCTCAATCGAAAAAAAAGCTACGACTATAATTTTTAAATCTTTTTAAGATAATAAAGATACCACTACCTTTGGAAATGAATAATACTCCTAGGTGTACTGAGTTTGTACTTAGCTCTCTTTTGTATCGTCATGTAGGGTAGCCATTTTGTGTCCATTGTTATCGCGCGCCTTCGTATCTTATCCACCGAACTAAAACATAATGGAATGCGTGTTCACCCAGGAAATACGCAGCCACCAAAAACTTGCTACCACCGCCATTTTGTTAGGTCAATTTTTCCTTATATGGAGTGCGGGCTGTGTCTCCGAAGCGCAAGACCATTGTCATGTACAAACGTGCATTGTTACGTCATAATCACTAGCCACTGGACGGCGTACTGCTTGCGCGCGTACCAGTGGCCCAGTCTGACCGCGCCTAAGCGTGCACTCCATATAAGGAAAAATTGCCCTAACAAGATGGCGACGCAACACGTTAATTTGGCTGCACGGTCTCGTGTATGTTGGGAATAGGGACACGCATTCCACTATGTTTTAGTTCGGTGATCTTATCTCTATTGACCGATTCGGGTTCGTTGAGGGAAGCAGACATTTTATGGCACTGGGCGCAGCCATGAGCTCATTTTGCGGTGTCTCAGCCGACCCCCCCCCCCCCCCCTCCTCTCCCCCATCCCCTGGCAACATGTTTATCGCGCACTTGTAACAAAGGTTCGCGCATTAAGCAAGCATTCGCGCACTCAGTACGAGACGCCCATTGGCTAAAGCAACCATGCATCAGTTTTTCATTCTGCGCGCGTGCTAATGTAGGGAGAGGGGTGGGGAGTGGGAAGGGGGGGTCGGCTGAGACACCGCAGTAATGGCGCTGCCCATGCCAAAAATACACATAGCGCGTCACAGAATCGGTCAATAGGGAGCTTTAGATTTTGACGCGCGGACGTTTGAGCCGACGCTTGCGCTGGACGTTCTCCTCTCCCTGCGTCGTGTGGAAAAGTAGCTTTAGATTACGCTGGGACGCAACGTATAAAAAATAAAATCGCGCCCCCATATGATCAGTGCATGAAGAAGCTCTCTACGTCGCAAACTGTGCGGACGTGAAAATAGCCCAGTACGCGTAGTCAAAAACTCAGGCGACGCAAGCTAAAAATAGATTGACTTTACGCGCGCTACTGCGCACGCTCAGATCATGTTTTTTTTCCTTTGAACGTCCGCGCGTCTAAAATCTAAAGCTCCCTAATACTATCTTTGGCAAAAACACACATCACCTGAGACGCGCTGTTCCTGAAGTCGCTGCTGCTGTTTAATAGGGAGCTTTAGATTTTAGACGCGCGGACGTTCAAAGAGAAAAAAAACATGATCTGAGCGTGCGCAGTAACTTGATCCGCTACTGCGCACGCTCAGATCATGTTTTTTTCTCTTTGAACGTCCGCGCGTCTAAAATCTAAAGCTCCCTAATATCAAGCGTCAAGGCAGCGCGTCTCAGGTGATGTGCGTATATACGCTTGAAGACCGCGCGCTGTCCATTTGTTTTGTACAGGATTAGCGCGCACTTTCGTGTCTTATTTGTTAAAGTGAAAACTAAGTTCTGGTAAGGGCCTGAGAACCCGTCTGACACCATTTCATATTTGCTTGCAATATATCGAAAGAGTCTACAAAGAAACTTACCTGGCTGACGCGGTTTGCCGGAATGATGAGTCGTTTTGGAGTATTTTGAGAAAAATAATAAAAGTCGGTAGACCGACTTTTATTCCAGAAGGCTCCAGACTAACTCGGTCTCAGGGAAAACTCGACCCTATTTCAGACAATTTACACACAGTTCGTGATCGCCATGTTCATCAGTACTCAATACTACGGGTACCAAACAAGGCCTTGATGAGCAGACAGGAAAGTGCGTGCTAATCCTGTACAAAACAAATGGACAGCGCGCGGTCCTCAAGCCTAAATACGCACATCACCTCAGTTGCTGAGACGCGCGGTCTTTGAAGTTTTTGTTGTTGTTTATCAAGCGTCTTTGATTGCTTTTAGAGGTGCTTGAGGCGCACACTAATTTTGCATGCGCGCCAAAGAGGTTTTTGATGCGCGCGTTGTAACAACTCGGACCATTTACTGCGAGTAGCCAGAACGCTACAATGTAGTTTATACAGGCCGCTCCCATATGCATAGGATAACGCTGTACAATCCAGAGGGACAACCAATACAACTTATCCCGCCGCCAAGCACAGCGAGACCGAGTTATCCCCGAGTCCGAGTCTAGCCTGACCCCGTTCGGGTAAGTTCTGAGACTGAACGTTTTTGGTTAATATTTCCCATTTTCGTCGTTACCCATCGAATATCTTGTTATTACAGCGTTATTTCGCACATTTCCTAGGCACACGTTCACATTTTGGAGCAAAATTTGACAACTTTTGCAGGCGTACCAGAACTTTCTTTGGGCTTTAAGCGTCTTTGGTAAAAAGTGATGTCGCTAGACATGTTACTTGCTCATCAATGATATGATACCTGCTACAATGGCTATCTCACTAAACCTTTTAGGGGAGTTCGTAGGACGCAATGTTCGTTGTGTAAATCATAATATTGGTGACTTAGCGTTGGTTGTATCGCCATTGATTTAAACCATTCATTTCAACAAATGTGTTTCTTGTGCTGACTTGCCGTCATTCAAACTAAATGTAAACTCCTAGAAAGAGTTTTATGGAGATATTCATGAAAATGACCTAAGGCAAAGAAAGTGTGGCGGTTCTTTCTTTCTTTCTTTTTTTTTCCTGTAAAAGGTGAGTTTCTCCAATTTTGTTTATAGTGAAATCATTTCGAAGTTAGTCTTCCCATCCGCTTCCTTGAAATTCACTTTGGAGTAGACTCTAAGTCGATTTGTGTTATACGATATAAAAATATGCGTACTTATCTACTAGCTTGGCTCCAAAAATTACTTTCTCGCACATTATTATAGAATTGGACGATGGAGGTTAAAAAAGAAAAAAAAAGACTCAAGATGCTTTTAGCTGCCACGGATTTTTCTCTTCGGAGGATCCGTAATCGAATGGGGTCAACCGTACGCCAATTTTGCTTTGTTGAGGCGACTGTTGTGCATTGTGAAAGATTTCGTCTGTAAGGAACATAACTTTATTGTATTCGCATTATGCAGGAGGTTCCCCAAAGCACAGCCTGAAAGCTGGCACAGGTTATAAATACAACT
Organism: Diadema setosum; assembly: GCF_964275005.1. Lineage (NCBI taxonomy): Eukaryota > Metazoa > Echinodermata > Echinoidea > Diadematoida > Diadematidae > Diadema > Diadema setosum. The sequence goes on from NC_092697.1 coordinate 14,759,258, forward strand.
TTTTCTTCAATGCAACCTTTTCTTGCTATGCTTAAATGATTATCCAACGAAGACGTGTGATGTATATTTCATAAATTGCACATACGCATACACACACACACACACACACACACCCGCGCGCGCGCGCATTATGTATATATATATATATATATATATATATATATATATTAGTATACATATATATTATACAGATATTGACTTACCAGAGGTGGAATATAACATTTGAGATCCTCGCGGGAAGTTACATTCATATTCATGAACGCGCGTACCGCGTGACAACAGTGCGCTAGTGGTATTCAATCGAGCCACAAGTAACCTACGTAGATCTAACTCCGATGGCTTTCACGTACCGGTAATTCGTTCTTCCGTGGAGTACGACAGCTGCAATATTGTATCTTCATTGCCTGTTTATCACATACTAAGTAATTTCTAGAACAGTCGTTAATCAATCGTACGTAGGGCCTAGTTTCGTAGCGCTAGAGCCAGATTTTGTAATGTGATGATGTAAAAATTGTAGAAGACTATACAACTGCCGCTTTTGGTCTGGGTAAAGCAAGTTAACTTTGTTGACATAACATGTGGTTTGTGGTGATGTATGACAATGTGAACTTTCTGATAATGTAGGGCCTAATCTGTTCTGTCTGCGGTCACTGGTACAAGAGCTGTTTAGACTACGGACCTGATGGCCCTGGTCCAGGCCCTTGTGCTAGTACAAGTAACATAAAACGTACTCAGTTCAGGCTCTGGTAATGTAATGGGAAATCCTTTGGCTTTCCTGTCACGACTGTCTTAAACATTAACTGGAGTAGTAGGCTCTAAAGCTTTCAGGACAACAATTCTTTCTCTTTCACAAGCGAAGCGCAGCTAGCTGCTCATCAAAGCTGCCATACCAGTTTGACGAAAACAAATCTGTTGCAATTTCGTAATTCGCGCTTGCAGTGTAGCGTGTGTCAGTGTGATGCTCATACCGCTAGCGCGTTCTGTAACTAACTAGTATAGTTTATAAAATGGGTTCAAGAATGTAGCCAATTGGAAGCGCTGAAATGAGTCACGTGCGAGTGCATTATTTTTTACGATCATGCACGGCCTGACGTCACAATGTTTACACTAGCAGTGCGCACTCAATCAGTTGTTACAAGTGCGCGTCACGCGCTACTATACGCGCTGTCAATCCTGTAAACAACTTCTAGTTCGGGCTGCCAGCCGGCCTTTCTTGTGCATAACATGTGGCGTACGTATACTCTTCGTATGGTACTTATGTGCGGGATTTCCGAGTGCGACGTGCGTACTTGTGACGAACATCTTCGGACATCTTGACTTTTGAGCGAGTGCTACATGTATGGATACCTAGCTGACTGGTATTGACCCACAAAGGTACGTGAAAAATGCTGTTAGTTTTCGACCCATTTTATAAAACAAATGATGCACAGGATAGAGTGCCGCACCTTCACTAACGCACTCTATCCTGTGCATCATTTGTATAACAGTAAGTGTGTGTGTGTGTGTGTGTGTGTGTGTGCAAAGCGTCTTTGTTTATGTTGCGCGCATCATAACAATTGGTTTTTGATTACGTCACCCCTCCAGACATAACGCCATTTGTTTAACATAGTCGCTGTTATATTCCATGATTGTACGTAATTTACGTCATGTTATGAAATATAACGCTTCTCATCCTTGTGACCATGGTCACGTGACAGCATTTTTACCAATCACACATTGGTATCTATATAGGTCATATAATATGTGTATATGTATATATATATATATATATATGTGTGTGTATATATATATATATATATATATAATATGATATATTTAGTCTAGGTCCAAACATGTTGCGAATTCACGTATTGGCTCCAATATAACGAAGAATCAAGAAATAAAGTAGTAATGCATTATTTCGCCAATAAGAATGAGTTTATTGAGCAACTCAAATTTTCAATGGCCTCCACCTTCTTCAGGATATGATATATAATATATAGGTGTGACGGAGGAATGACTGCTTGCAGACGTTGCAGTATTTTCACAGAATAGCATTTTATTGTCCCGAGCTTTCGATATATGTATATAATATATTTGTATATGTATTATATACATACACACAATTTATATATGATATGTATGAATAATTATGTAGGGCCTATGTATATGCAATTAATGAAATATACATCTTATATACTGCCAGGGCCGAGTACGTGAGGGGCGCTTCAACATTTCAAAATATAATTGCGTGTTGGAAAGGAGGAGCCGGCGGGACGTAAAGTAATTGTTCACTTTCAGTTCCTTTGTTGACAAGCCTTCGACCATTTACCGATCTTCGTCAGGGGCCTTTCAGATTCAACATAGCAACCGATTGCAACAAAACTTGAAAGAAATCTTAATAAAACTGAAACGAAGCAAAACAAAATCAAAGAAAAAGCAAACCTCCAAGCCATCTACCTGAAATGAATATAACATGCACAACAACATTGCGGTATTCGCCACAGAAAAGCAATATGACATCAATCGATTTATAACGTGCACACGAATAACATAGCGGTACATACTCGCAATTAAGAACAGCAATATGAGATCAATTACAAGCACACCAACAACATGACGATATAACTGCAGTTGAGCAATAACTGTAAAGCAAGGCATCGTTAGCAAAATGCTCGAGCGAAGTGTATGGCAAAACAAACTGGATGGCGTTGGGAAGAGGTTGAGTTTGGTTGTGTATAGTGTGGAGGTGTAGATATCAGATCTTCGATTGCGTTGATAACGCGAAGAATTTGGTGGTGGTGCTACAATCAGGACCAATAACTCCTTTCTTACATTTACATAAGCTTATGTGTGTGTGCGCACTGTAATATACATACAGTTTGTACACATTATACATGTATATTTTTGTAGTAATCATGTCTTTATTGGTAAACAAAACAAAACAAAGGACATATATCATTGACATATACCCGATTTGTCGTCCTATTCCCATGGTATGTATATAAATACATAAAAATGTTATATGCATTCATATACCTGTGTACATAATATCATATTATGTATATGTCCCTCACACACACACACACACACACACACATAATATATATATATATATATATATATATATATATATATATATATATATATATATGTGTGTGTGTGTGTGTGTATGTGTGTGTGTATTAAATATAGGAAATCAAATGCATTATACTCGATTGTAAACAAGATTGATATGTAACTAACTCATATTTAAGTTTATAAATTATCAGCTGAGGTCTGGGTGATACTAAATAAATGGATCCATGTATATAGTAGGTCTGACTAAACATGCAATTTCAATTTCAATTTCAATTTCAATTTATTTTCGTATTTCTCGATGGAAAATACATAAAATGTAACAAAATATAATAATACCGAATGTCCAGCTTGCATGGATATACACAAAAAGAAATACAAACATAGCAAAAAGCGGTCGATGTGTAATTTTCAATCAAAGTAAAAGAATGCTAAAGAGAAATACGATGGAACCTACTGAAAAGCAAAGCTTGTTGAGTGTAGGTCCCAACAAAAGCCTGGTGTGGAGAACAGGATGAGGAGCACGGGTACAACTAAAGACCAAACTAAGAATAAACAAAAGAGAATGACTATCAATACTCGGGGGTACAGAAGATTCTTCTCACATAATAAAAAATGAGAACAAGTAACCACATGCTGACATGCACACTATGTAGCAATTGCTATAATAGCAATTTATAGAGCTGTATCACATGAATCGTATTTATCATAACATTGATTTCTCTTGCACAATAATAGAACTATAACGGGCACGATGAGAGCAAAGTGATTGCTATTCACAAATTATGTCATCAAAAAACTTTTTTATCTTATAGATTCGCGTGAGTAATTTTGCTTACTTTCCCACACTCAAGTAGATCGACCTGTTCTGTTTCAATTCTAATATCTTTTTTTAAAGGAGAAATAATTAAAGCCCTGCTCAATAGTATTGCGAAGTCCATACCGAGAGAGCTAAACCTTTTTTGATGTATATTTACTGGAAAAAGCCCACCGACAATAGTTGTTTAAAAGCTGAAGTTTAGCTGAATAATGAGAAGGATTTAATCAGTATCAACCGAAACCAACAACATTTAATTAAATTTGGGTCTATTCGCATTTTGCCAACTAGTTGAAATTTCTTTTTTTCTCTCAACCTCTATGATAGCTTAACAAGGTTGAGCAAGAACTATTTTGGTAGTTGAGGCTGCGTGGTGTTTTTTTTTTCTGAACTATCAATAATTTAGTTTAACTCATAATATATTCTCTTATTAATTACAGGTGTGAAAGCTGAGGTGTGAACTTTTCTTCATTTTGTCTTCCTCTGCAAATGAAATTTGTAAGATCGCAACCGCTGATCTGTAAATTAACAAACATGTCGGAAAAAAAGGAATCACGGGACTTGAACCTCTCATCTACTGCTTTCTGGACAGCGACACTACCACCAGGCTGTCCCTGGTTGCCGGCATTGACACAATGAACATGGAACAAATACCCAAGCTCTGAAATTCCGACATTGTCACATTAAGAAGTCCAAATCGGACAAGACTGCAATGAAAGCAAGAGACTATTAATCAGGGGGGGGGGGGGGTTGAGGTGTGAATTTTCTTCAATTTGTCTCCCTCTGCAAGTGAAATTTTGTAAGATCGCAACTGCTGATCTGTAATTCAACAAACATGTCTTGCTTTCATTTAAAGCCACGACAGGCTCGAGTCCCGTGGTTCCTTCCTTTCCGACATGTTTGTTAAAAACAGATCAACAGTTGTGATCTTACAAATTTCATTTGCAGAGGGAGACAAATTGAAGAAAATTCGCACGTCTTTGATCCTGCTAGTACCTTACTTCTGCCGAGTAAAAGTTGTTTATGTCGATATATAAAGAGCAAGAAAAAAAAAACCAGAAGCGTCACCGAAATTGCGGGAACAACAACGTCTATATTTTCATTACAGGTTAAGCGGAGTCAAGGCGCTTTTATAGTTCATCAAATCCAAACGAGGACGAGAAACAGATCGAAAGAGAAGTTTGTAATAGTTTCCTTGCATGAAACATTAAAGTAATGGTGAGGCACCTGACTATGGTATCAAATATTGTGCGACATGTTTATTCTAGGTCTGCATTGCATTAGCTTTTGATGACTTTATACAGGTGCATGGACTGACTTCCAAACAAAAGATTATTTTCTTTATGACAGAAAATGCGGGAAAACCCTCGATATTGGAAAGAAAATGATTTTGATACCCAACTGATTTTTATGTCTCGAAATTCTTGTAATTTGTTGCGTACAATAATCGGTCAAATATATAATCAATAACGCGACGTCGCTTTATATTCATTTCTTAACCAAAAAACCATGACAGTAGGATTACTTGGAACTGAGGTCGTGAAAATATAGTGCATTGTGGCATTTCACACATCCCAGGAGAATAGACTTGACGATGGATTCCATTTACACAACTCGAACTAAAGGAAAAGACACCTATTTTTTTTTTTTATTTCCCACCTCTTCATCTTCTCCTGCTCCTTCTTATTTATCATTATCTCATTTTTCTTCTCTCTCTCACAATTCATGCGGAAAAGGATAGAGAGAAAAAAAAAGTCCATTTTTGTTAAGAGTCGTCGAACCAGATACAAAGGTTTCCGTTCGTCGAAGTGATGCATCTTACCCGATAGCAGCATATTTGTGGATTTTATAAAAGATTACCTCACCTCGATAGCTTTCCTGTTGAACCAGTTTCGTACACTTAGCAGTGCTTAATGTTCCTCATATTCTGTGTAGATGGGTTAGACATGATTGTGCAGAAATGTCTTGCAAGTTTCTCAGAGCAGATTCTGTAGCATTTCTCTTTTTTTTTCTGCTCGAGGCAAATTTATTGACAGAAAACGATTCGGATTTTTTTCTTTTGTGGTCCAGCATTATCATGCAATTCTATATGCAGAGTATTGGCTTCAAAATGAACGAGGCTTTTTGTGTAAAAACGGCGAGGAATTGTAAGAATGTAATATTACAGAAAGTAATGAAAGTGATGTTTTCATTAAAAAAAAAAATTCTCGCCTATCCCTCGATCACACCTGTATAATCCACTGTTCGTATAGACTGCAAACTGTTATCTCGAATCATATAAGTTTCTATACAACATTACATCAGCTTTGAAATAATGTGAGGAGACTACTCGGTTTGTTTACAAAATTTTGCTCTCCTCTTCGAAGTTTATCCGACTATTGGGGACGGTTAGAAGACGAAATGGAAATGGTACGATTTGGCGCTCTCGTGAGTGAAGAGAAATTCTTGAAAGCAGATCCCAATGTATTAGCCTGTGGCTAGGTATATGTTATGGCCCGTTTTCATTGCATAACTTCACACGGCATTTTTGTCACTTGCAGTTTCGAAATCGCTATGTTGTTGTTTTTTTCTCTTACGCGTGGCAATGTCACTATGATATAGTTTCAGTTGCGTTACAAGTCCTCTCAACCCTTGCCTTGAAACGACTGACTAAAATAATATCGGGAATTCTTATTAAATGGTAAAGTGTTTGAAGTCAATAATGCAGAGAGACTCTTCATGCTAAAAGGAGAGGGAGGCGGTTGCTCTGGCGGCATTAAAAAGAAAATAAGCACAAATACCACTTGTTTTTTTCAATCAGTCTGGCCATACACACACAGGAAGTCCTGTGTGTACAGGTCAACAGAAATCACATGTCTGTGCACACTTTTTGACCGGTGACCTTAAAGTTCATCATGGTTGTCAGTGACGCACCCAAAGGTGTGATTTGTGATTAGTACAGAATTCATTTGAATTGGTTTCTTCTGCCAGTAGTACCTTTGTCCTGACGAGGCATCGAGGCTAAAGTGGTTATTCAGAATCGTGTCGAAGTGAAGCGGCCGGTTTTTTTTTTTTTTTTTTTTTTTTTTTTTTTTTTAACAGCTGACATTGCGGAAAAATGGTTATTGTTCAGGAATTTTTTCCCCTTCCAACCCAGCATCCTGATTGTCTTCCATATCTCGGAGAAGCGCGGTTTGGAAACTGGCTGGAGGTCCGTGTACGTTAGCATCTCATGTTGTATAGTCCGACTGTCGTTACAGGCTATACATAATATAGAGCCTTCACATCAGCATACAAAGGTGTATGAATCAGGTCTGTGAGCGAACGCCACACTATCATCAACGGAAACATTATTGCACGTTATGACATTTATAAAGAATGCACGAACATAACTGTAATTCTATGATTTTTCTGTCGTTTTTTATGTTAATGGACATACAAAGGCTCCTTTTTAACCAACCTTGATTTTCTCTTTCTGAAAGTCATGGCTTGCAATGTCAGGGGTTTTCTCCTCTCAGGTTTTTTTTTTTCTGTCGATATCAGGTTTGTGGCCCTGACAGTTTTACATCTGCTTTTATATATCGTTCTGCTTGTCAGTTTCTTAATCTACGTAAGTAAACACACAGTCATTTACCGAGCGCAAAGAAAAAAATACAATGAAGTTCTTATGTACCACGCAGAGTCATTTTCTGCAACATCAACCAGAATGCTACTCCATATCTGGAGAAATGAGCTCCCTTCGTTATGATTGCCTTCCAAGTCCATCAGTAGACTCTTTAAAAAAAAGTCGTGCAAAGAACCTCGGCTTTCACATTTTCGCCACTGTCTTGACTGTGGTGACGCTATTGATCAGGTTTGCTGAGGAGAGAGAAAAATAACCGACACACTAACAAAAGAAGCTGGAGTCGGGTTTAGTCAATGCCAACTTCCCGCTGTGTTGACTTCATCTCGTGTAGATGATGTCGCTTTGGCAGAAGATTGTCTCATCATGTAAATATTTTCACATCCTTCTCCACGACTGAAAGGCCATGGCAAATTAAAGGAGGAGAAAAAAAAAGGGGGGGGGGGGAGAAAATCCCTCTCTTCAGATACAAAACCTTGAAATTTCTTTCGTCATATAATGTAACGACCTCTGGTCTTAATTCCAGATAGAAAGCGCTTCTCCAAGCGAGGGAGATACAAAAACCAAGACAGTGTCCGTACAGTAATATCGTTCGATGTTAAGATACTTATGATGCTATAGAAGAAAATTCGTGATATATAACGTTATTGGTTTTGCATATTCGGACTACGCATTCAGGAATTCACGTCATGCATTATCCTGTGTGTGTTCGTGTGTGTTTTATTCTGACGAACGTATAAATACGCTCAATGAATACCGCGTACCGTCTTGTGGCATCTTAAAATGTTCTCTTAACATTACAATGCGAAGGAGATTTCAATTTCTATAAGCTAATATCATTAAATACGTATAATTGGTGTTGTTCAAAACTAGGATTATTACATTACATGTAAATATTATGATATTTATGTATACATATACATACATTATATGCACAAATATTTACACACATTGCTTTGGTGTCTGCTGGCTTTCATGACGATTGTATTTCCCCACTATTTTAAATTACTATTGCAAACAAAAACTGCAGTTCTGATGAAAATGTTGGTTATGACACTACTGATAAGAATTTGACGTTTACACACAGACAGACAAACTGACACACACACACACACACGCCCGCGCAGACTGGCGTAAGCACATCTTATAGGCTACGAGTTGCGTATTCCAGTTTACCATACAAGACCCGGAGAATCATTGTGGTATAGCATTAGCATTTATTCTCATAGTGTACTAACTTTGCAATATTTTTGCCCTGACACTGTAGGCTGGTTCTGACACTTCCGGTAAGATCTTGACCAGGGGGCATTTCATGAAGCGTTTTGTCCGACAAGTTTGTCGGACAAATTTGCCCTCAGCCAATGAGATGCAACTGTAGCTTATAATAGTTTGTCAGAAAAAAAATCGACCAAAATGCTTCACAGGTTAGTACTGAAGCAATATTTCTTGTATTTTACGCAAGAGATCATACGCCATTCGATTATGACGCTGTAGGCCAACACCCGAACCGAACCCGAACCCGAACCAGAGGATGAAATCCATTAATTATGGCATCCTTTAAAAAGAAAATGGCCAGCCCTGCACCACTATTTACAAAGCTTGTTTTTGCAACCCTGACTCATCAAAATGTAAAGTGGCATTGATTCACAAATTAGGTGGCACAAAATTTTAAGACCCAAGATTTTTCAGAATGATAGCTCCGACATCTTCTTCTGGAAAAACATTCCATGAGATATTGGCCGAGCGAGTAGTATTTACTACTGAAATAACAAATCCATTTCACAAATCCATGCAGAGAAAATTATAAGGCTAACCGTGAACTATACCCGGACAGTAGCAAGGCAAAGAAAAAAAAAACATACAAAAACACTCTACTTTCATCAACCTCTGAGATACATTTGGATCAGTCGAGCACAACCTTAATATTCACTGACCATGTCTATCAAACAGAATGATGCAAGGATTGGTGTAACACCTTTGGCAAAATGTCAAGATATTTTTGTAATCGCGACTCCATCGACTGTAGTTGAACCCCTCACTGGACTTCTGACCGTTTCTCTTCCGTAAGAGGTGCGCTCCAAGGACACCCGCTTTCCCCCTTTTATTTTCCCACTCTCATTCAAAACGATACTGAAACACTTAAAGCGAATAAAGAACAATTTGGATATGATTTGAACTAAACAGCCTTCATCTGCTTGCCATTTGTAAATGACTTCAATTTGATTTCATAACGGACACCCATCCTCATGAACGAAATACCTAGCTTGATAGATTCTATAAAGATTCCCTAAAGAGCTTTCCAATTGTCGCACTATCTGTGTTGGAAAACCCACTGATGATATTTTCTATCAATCAGGGTGTTATTCAAACGGATCGTAATAAACCGGAAAAAATGTCTTGGTTCCCTCATAACTTTCAACATGCATTCTGTGAATTCCTTCATCTTAATACTGGAAACACTAAGCGATATCGTTACAAAATAGATATTTGTTCTGTTCGTGATGAATACAAAATTTACTTTCTAGCGGCATTTACGAGATACAGCTCACCCTCCCTCCAATAATTTTTGTTGTCAATTCATGACAATCCCAACACAATCTCTACCTCTTTCATAACCTGCATTCACGAAGCATACTGTTTTGACCCGATGTCATCTTTACCATATCATCTCAAGCAAAGAGCACCTCTTTTTCTTCCGGGGTATATTGAAATAATGATTACAAAGTGTAATAGAATATTCTAAAGCTAATCAAGAAAAGTTTCTCGTATTGTAGTTACTTCTGAATTTCTAAATGTCAGTTTGAGACATAAATGTTTCGCATCTTTACTCAGACTTGGAATGGTATACGTACGCACTATAATCCAGTCAAATTTGCACAAGTATGTAATACACGTACAGGAGGTGTGGGAGGGAAAATATCATCAAATTCATTCGAAGTGTACCTTCATACCATTCAAGTAAACATTCAACCTGTTCAAACACGTCCATGATAGTACATTGTAGATTATCTTACACGCAATTTATTCCGCAGTATTCTCCCAGGTTTTATAAGTGGGTATCTCATTATTTGAGACTAGGTGGCAACCAGGTGACGTCTCCTGTAACAAAAAAGGATGAAAATTCCATCTCACGGAGCATCCAGCACATGCGTGGTCATTCTTACAAGTGTACTTATAGCCCCGACGGACCTGGCGTCAAAAGATACCCTCCCCTAGTGTTATACAAGGAAGCGCGAACGATGGCCTCAATAAACCGAAAACGCAAGTGGATCAGTGAAATCACTTATCGTAATAATTACACTTTTTTCCGATTTGCCTCAGGTAATGTTGGACAGTAAAGTATACCGTGGTGTGTGGTCAATGAAGTAATAAACTGACCATAACGTTACTTATCCGCGACATAAATAACTCATCATCCGGTTTACCTTTGAGCAACTGAAGATTCCGTACATAATGGCAAATGGTTCCCTAGAAGGTAAAACAATATTTCCTCTTATTTGTATTGCTGTGTGATCAGGGAATGCGTCCAATATTCATCAAGACCATTACGTCTTATAGGGATCGTATAGTTTTGCATTCTTCCAACATTGCTATAAATCGTAATGAAGAGAAAGTTCTTATACTAACTAATGATAATAATATAATTTATTACAGATTCTTTTTATCTTTTTATAGACTCTATCAGCATGGATTTGTTAATAATAATAATAGTAATAATAATAGTAATAATAATAGTAATAATAATAATAATAATAATAATAATAATAATACTAATAATAACAATGATAATTATATATAGTTCCACATTTTACAAGCGTGGCTTTTTTAGTGGAACGCTGTTTTCCATCATTGTGATTATTTACTATTTTTGTTGCCATGACAAAGTGCATTGTTTCTTTTTTACGACATCATTCGTGTATAATATACTTTATATTGTATTGAAAAAAATCCTTTATCGGACGAGTGTAAGAGAAATGAAAAAAAAAATGTATCACTTTGGATTATGTCAACTTTTTCTTTTCTTTTCTTTGTGATGATGGAAATAAATAAACTATTGAATTGAATTGAATTGAATATATATATATATATATATATATCTACTGATTCCTCGCTGAATTTCAAATTAAAGTTGAAATGTTCTTTGTGTTTTCTTTCCTGTACATCCTGATTACAGAGATGAAATTATATGAAATTGCATGGTTGTTATTATCGAGGAATACAGAAATTATAATTATGCACAGGGCTCGTACCGTCACTAAAAGGTAATTTGAGTACACTTATTTCCCTTGCCTACCACGGATGGCATCTCAGATGTAGCTCTTGGAATCCAGTGGTAAAAGGCGGTATTAAAAATAAACAACTGTTATCACTGTTATCAAACTAAAATCCTGTTTTCCGCCAAATATTATATAGAATGTGTACTTGGCTTTGCTTTTTTTCATACCTAAATTATATAATCTTTGCATGGGGGAAATTGTGTGAAAACCCTTCCACACAGACTCCTCATTATTTATAAAACGAATCCCACTTTAAGCGTTTTTTTTTTGTTTCTCCACATGAGATATTTTCTCTAATGATTAAAAACAAACATCATATTATTACATGAAGGTTATTTTAATGTTTGTACTGTTATTTTTTTTCAATAATGACTTTATTTCTATACGAAATATTGTCAACTACTTGGACATACGCATACTATCATATAGTTATGGATATTCTTATGGATATATGAAGCCATATGCTACCTTCGTTTCTTTCTTTTCTATCAGCCTGTATGCTATAGTCCAGGATATTGTATATACAATGATATATCTGGAGAATATGTGCAGCCCCAATTACTAAAAAAAGGGAATTGATTATGACGTTGGTCAATTATTCTAAAAAGTCGGGGTTTTTTTTCAAAATCATCGTGACTTCATGGGAAAGAAACTTAAATTATTCATGAAAGTATAATATTGTAAAATTATTCTAATCATTATAATGCTTAGGATTATCACTACGTCGTAAAAGTAATAGCCGTATGAGCTACATCTATCATTTCTTTTAAAGGGATGGTATAGTTTTGGTTGAGACCTACTATCAGGTTTCTAACATTTTTAGGTGAGATCATGAGAAACCTCTTATAGAATATGAAAGAGCATGTGATTCTATGAGGAATTCAATGTTTATTTGATGAAAATTGGTTTTGAAATGGCTGAGATATCCAAAAAAGAGCGATTCTAATAAAGTGTGGGACCCACACTTTATTACGATCGCTTTGTTTTACTTTCTTTTTGGATGTTTCAGTCATTCCAAACCTGATTGTTATCAAATAAACTTTGAATTCCTCTTAAAATGGTATGTTCTGTACTATATCATAAAAGTTTTCTTGGTATCTCGCAAAAAGTTAAAAGCCCAATTCTCATCTCCACCAATACTGTACTATCCCTTTAATGTGATTTGAAGTTTGCTGGTTGATTATTTTCTTGCATTATGCACGCGTTCCTGTCATTGCGGCTTGTTTGGCAACACAAACTTTCATAGATATGTCCCACATTTACAATGGCTAATTTCCTGAATGCATCGTTTAGTTCTCTATAAAATGATGACTTTTTTTTTCAGCTATTCAGGCACAGAATCCGAGCCAGTTAGTGGAGTATCTAATACACGAACAACTTTTTACGACAATTTTTTCGCTGACAACTTAGATTCATCAAATTCAGCAAATGAATTGCCCCGTGATTTCAGTGTAGAGTTAACTCAAAACATGTCGTGTAATTATATTACTATGAATCAATGCAAAGACATGTATAATAGTTTTTCTAAAGATACATTTTCTTTGTTGCATTTCAATATTAGGAGTTTGAATAAACATTTTGATGAGTTAGATTTATTTTTAGAGACTGATGCAAATCAGCCATTTTCTGTTATTGGTTTAAGTGAAACCTGGTTAAATTCCAATTCTGAAAATTTGTTTGCAATTGACAGCTACAATATGTTTGTTAATAACAGGCTCGATAAAAGTGGTGGAGGTGTTGCACTGTATCACGTATACTTTTGAATGTATTATTCATGATGATATTTCGAGAATGGATAACATTGTTGAATCTCTCCTTTTTTTTTCTTTTTTTTTTTTTTTTTTTTTTTTAGAAATTTGCATCCCAGGAATTAGGAATATTGTGGAAGGCATTATGTACTGACCTCCCAACTCCAATGTCAAGGATTTTTAAACTTTTTGATACCTTTTCAGATTTGGTAAAATCCCCATTTTTACAAAAACAAGGATTGTTTCTTCAAAAATTTTTGTCCTCTTCTTTTCTTCCGCTTATTTCGAAACCAACGCGTGTCACAGATCACTCTGCTACCCTGATCGATTTGTTTTGTATACCCTACCCCTTACTGATTCCTATATAATTCTTTCAGATATGACTGATCATTATCCAATTATGACTTATTTTGCTCTTATCACTTCAGTTAATGATGCTATTTTTTTTCATCTCCTTTATTAAGTCGTAGAGTTTCGTCCGAAAAGTAAGCTAGTCTTGATGCGGTTCTCGAAAATGTTGACTGGTCAAGAGTATTCAAAAGTGATGATATTAATTTGTCTTTTGATTATTTTATGGAAACATTTGATCATCAGTTGGATAATGTAATTCCAAAACAAACAAAAAAATAAACCAGATTACAAAAAGACACCTAGGTTACCGTGGATTTCAAAATCAATTCTTCGTTCAATTAACAGGAAAATCAATTGTATTATAGATACAAATTGGAAAAAACTTGAGCGATCAAAACATAAATACACGTCATATGAAAATACTCTAACTATGATTTTACGTTCTGAAAAGAAAAAAATATTTCAAGCAGTTGCAAAGATACAAGTTTGATATGAAAAAATACTAGGAATGTTTTATAGCAAGCTATGAATGTTTCGAGTAAAAATTCAGCTATTGATAAAAGTTGAATGACGAAACCATCAGTGACCCTGTTCACATTGTAAATTTTTTAATTATCATTTTTCAAAGATAAGTGAAAATTACGCTCAAAATATCCTTGTGTAAGAGAATCATTTTACTGAATATTTAGGTCAGCGTAAACCCAATTCCGTTTATTTTACTCCAACTAATAGATATGAGATAATTGATATTGTATCTTCTTTAAAAGAACAAGAGGAGTTATGGTTATGATGATATAGATAACTTTATTCTTAAAGGGGTTATATCTTCAGTTCCTGATCCACCTGCTCATATTTTTGATTTGTCAATTTTTAACGGAGTGTTTCCTGATGAGATGAAACTGGTCAAAGTAATTCCATTATTTAAGAAGGGTGACAAATCTGAAGTCAGTAATTATCGTCCAATTTCATTATCATCGTTGTCCAAAGTTTTAGAAAAACTCATTTACAAGAGAATTATTAATTTTCTGAAATTACACAAAATTGTTACTAATTCTCAATTGGTTTTCGAGATAAAGTTGCTCATGCAATTGATAACCATTCTTACTTAATTAGTATTTTCTTGGACTTCTCCAAGGCCTTCGACACAATTGATCACGATATTTTATCCACAAGTTATCAAATTACGGTATACGTTGGAAGGCCTTGGAGTGGTTCAAGAGTTACTCAGGAAATAGAAGACAATTTGTTACAATCAAAGACAATTATCACGATTATTCAATGATAAGAGAAGTAAAATGTGGCGTTCCACAGGGAAGTTTACTAGGGCCACTATTATTTATTGTTTATATTCATGATTTTTGTCAGGCATCTGAAGTACTTTCTTTTATCCATTTTGCTGACGATACCTATGTTTTGTTTTGTTTTTTGCCCACAATGATGTTAATTTTCTTGTTCAAAAAGTCAATATTGAATTACAAAAAGTGAATGATTGGGTTAGAGCCAATAAATTATCGTTGAATGTCCAAAAAAAAAAAGAAGAAGAATAAATGTTTTTTTAGTAATACTGTTGACATTTTGAATACAACTATAGATTTGGATGATTTTCATCTAGAAAGAGTTTCACATTTTAAATTCCTTGGAATTATTGTTGATGACAAACTTTCCTGGAAGTTACATATTGATTACATTTGCAACACAATCTCGCGTAATATAGGCGTTATAAAATAGAATGAAACTGTATATCCCCCCAAAATCATTAATTATGTTTTATTCGTCATTGATATTGCCTTATCTTAATTATGGTGTTTTAGTTTGGTGCAACACTCACCAGAAGCTACTGGATAGAGTGTTCCTTCTACAAAAGAAAGCTCTCCGTGTCATCTGTTATCCTTTCATACCCTCCCACTCAAATTTGTTCTTTGCCTCTAATAAGCTGCTAAAAATTAAAGATTTGTTTTCATTCAATGTTTCAAAGAAATCTATCATTCCATGAGTATATCCCACTCGACGTTACAATGGATTTCATTTACCTTTTTTTACGAACGATTTTTGCTAAGAACACACTTATCTGGCCCAACTTATTGGAATTGTCTGAATAATGATATAAAAATTGCCCCCTCCATATATTCATTTAAAAGGAGATTAAAGTCCATTTTATTGAAATTTTTATGATCCCACAGAATTGAATTATCCTGTTGGCTTATTTCAATTCCTTGTCGAAGAACTTGGATTACAAATAACGGTCAAGTATTTTCTCGTCCCTGTTGTCCTGATACACTTACAGAGTAGATTTGATTTTAATCATGTTACTTCTGCATCTATTTCTCTATATATTTCCATATCCTTTACACGCATCCCACTATTTTTTCGATATAATTCTGTCGAGGATCGCTGGATCTGTTTTGCCTTTCTGTCCGTTGTATTGTCTTCATGTTATGTTAGTCTTGTCTCATTCTGTCTTGTTTTTTAGTCTCCCTTTATTAGTGTCGTCGTCCCAGTCTCGTTTAATGTTTATGTTGTGTATGTGTGTGTGTTTATTACTCTGTCTTCTTAGTGGGCTTCCAGACTTTTTTTTTTTAGACTTTTTTTATCCTGACTTTTTCCCAGCGTTTTCTCCCCTTTTTGCATCGGTTGATTTTTCTATTTGACACTCTGTACCTGTTTTGCGTATTGTTATATCGTCTTTATCTAGTCAGTCAGTCAATTTTCATGACAACGTATTTGTTACCCCAAGGTTCCACAATTATATTTTTCTCAATTTACATTGTTTTGATTATGCGACCTTATCCTCTGTTACGGAAGAAAGTGAAATGTTTATGTTCTTTTCGAAAAATGAAATAAAGTGCATATTTCAGTTAGTCATAATATTATATCATATACATCTTGACAAGAGCATTCGGTACATATAAGATACGAAAGGGGTACAATGCAGAGGCGATGGGTGCGTAGCATTATGTTAAGGTGAGCTATGGAAAATGTTACAGAATAGAAACGCAGATATACTGCCTTTGTAGGTCTCGTAGTTTAAAAAAAAAAATCTTAATGGGATGCTAGACATAAAAATCACGAATTTCAAGCCTGGTAAAAAGCGCATTGCCGTGACATATAAGTGTCATCTTCGCATGTTACATTTCAAGGTACAAACGAAACTATTGGTAATAAGCCATGCAAAAATGTTTGCAACATTGTCTTGTCTTCTCTTTTAATTATTACGTCATGACTTGTTTTATGTTCTATCGATTGTATCGTGATGTTTGTGTTTGAGATGTGGAACAATGAAATTAAATCAAAATCGACAATCTTGTACCAAATTAGAGTGCATATAGTGGACATGTTGTAATAAATTGATGTAAGGTCAGATAGTTTGGTTTAGAAGAGAAATAATACCCTTCTTGTAATGCAGGGTAAGCTCGTGCAATTAGAGAATTCTGATTTTGCATAACCTTCTCTCTCCCACAGAGTGTCCTTATGTATAACTTTTATCACTATAGGGCGTCCGCTGTAGTTGCCTCCCCCTTCTGGTATATGGCGAGCTCGAAAAATGGGAGAAACATTAAATTCCCGTCGCTATTTACGTGGTAATCTTCAAACGCTTTTGCACACCCTTAACAACTTACTATAAACTACAGAGTTGGAACAAGGACGATACAATTTAGGAAAAGTACAACATTCTGGACTTTTTAAGAAGAGTGATATCAACGACAAAAAAAAAAAAAAAAGCGAGCGACAGAACTTTTGCGCACGTCTAGATGGTCATCGAGTTAACCTTGGCACCGTTTCTAGTAGAGTTCTTGTTGCATCAGAGTGATATTGTTGTAGTGAAGCATATCTTGATTGCAGATTTGACAGTCTCATCTGAGCCCAGTATTTCGACAGCAAACAAAAGAAAAATGTGCACCCTACAAGCACATATAGAATAACATGGCTGCGCATGCGATCTCGTTTTCTTCGCAGTTGTCTCACTACCAGAGGGCGTATAGCCACGAATGAAAATGTAGACAATATTTGTTCTATGATTTAGGCGCGTAGAGAAACAGAAAAAAAGGAAAGGATACATTATTCAAGCTCTGGTCTATTAATCATTGCGTCGTATGCCATCTTAAATGCTCATAAAAACCCCTTTAAACATACAAAACTCTGCTCACACCGTGAATAAAAAATGATGAAGAATTCGCTGTTTTAGCCATTAAAAACACATGATGTTAGATTCTATGACTCATGAGGTTTTTATAAAAGAAAAAATAGGAAAGCTGAAATGAAACCTGGAAAAAGGGGACATTAAAGGTACATGTACTGTATTAAATAAATTCGAAGGAAGTGAAGGAATTTTACAGGGTAAGGAAAAAAAAGAGTGGAGTGAGCTTAAGGAGCAAGGGAGGAGCTGTAGGGATATAGGAAATGAGAGAGAGAGAGAGAGAGAGAGAGAGAGAGAGAAAGAGAGATAGAGAGCAAAAGAGAGATGAGGGAAAAGTAGAGGAATCAGACAAAGATTCACATTTAATGGTGCGAGTGGGAGGGGGTGAGATTGAGATAATAAGACGGAGAATGAGGGTTAGGCAGCGAACATAAGAGTGAGAGAAGAGTATATAGATATTGAATATATAAACGTGTGCTTCGGTATAAAAATAAAATAATATGTA
Organism: Diadema setosum; assembly: GCF_964275005.1. NCBI lineage: Eukaryota > Metazoa > Echinodermata > Echinoidea > Diadematoida > Diadematidae > Diadema > Diadema setosum. Next base: position 14,777,749 of record NC_092697.1, read on the forward strand.
ACATGTTTTACTTTGTTCACGTGTGCAGACAGTCGTGACCTTTCGTGTTGATATAATTTATGTGTGTAATTCTGGAGTATAATGAAGCTGGATGATTATTTTGTAATATATCTCAATGTATCTCTTTACGGTACAGTGACGCGAGTTCTATGTATTTTGGATATTACATTGTTTACATATATATATATATATATATATATATATATGTAAATATATATATATATATATATATATATATATATATATATATATATATATGTAAATATATATATATATATGTAAATATATATATATATATGTAAATATATATATATATATGTAAATATATATATATATATATATATATATATATATATATATATATTCGCACATCTGTATAGATGTCGGGTCACCACTTTTTGATATAATACATTTTGATGGTCCGATGAGGCTAACGTTGCATTTTAAGCACAAAATATTGTCATTAAAATCACAATTTTCAGGAACTGCAAACTCTTTCTCCTATAAGTCATCGTTGCTAGGTTTAAAAGATTTGATTTAAAAGATACATCTTGTTTCTATTGATTTCATGTCAAAAAAGGAGATGTAATGAAGATCTGTGTATAGTTCAGTCGGGGCCTTAGGAGGTATAGTTATAACATATATATATATATATATATATATATATATATATATATATTCATACAATGTATTTGCGACTTAAAACTGATAACTCAAAGTGTATCAAATGACTTTCTTACTACAGGTCCGAGTTTGTGGAAACCCCTGCTCTTTCATTTGTCTGATTTTGCTCTCTATAATATGACAATACTAACTCTAATATCAAAAGATTATGGCGTGGAATCGAACTCTCATCTGAACGATGGGTGTACGTCACGAGACCGACACCCACGAGTCATACAGCCCATGAGTTCGACACGAAGGAAACAAGGCCCACAATACACATTAAGCCCCGGGTTGTATGTGTTTTTACACACACACACACACACACTTATTACACAAACAAATGAATATATATATATATATATATATATATATATATATATATATATATACATCTTTGTCATGATGAATATCATATAATATATCTATTACATTATAATGAATAAAGTGTGTATGCGTGTGCGTGCGTGTGTGATATGTCAGTAGTTTATTAACAGAGATGCGACAGTCAGACCCAAAAGGTAATGACCAAGAACTTCCTGATCTTCTCGTTTGGGAAGTGAAAACTTCGTTTAATGAGCAGATGATTAGCATGAGGACAGATGGGCCTGAAAATTAACTTCATAAGAAGTCAAAGGAACCAAGATATGCATAGTCTTTGTGTTATGCACTTTGTCGCATCGCATGTGAAAATACAATAAAAAATGAAATAAAAAATAATTCTCCTTTCACCGAGGACCACTGAGCAAGGATGGTATATAAGGCAAGTAAGTGCCAGTATTGTTTTCACAGTTACTTTCTGCAAAAATAATAAATCAGAAAGCAAAAACAAGCCCTAAGACACGACTTTATTTCGGTATATTTTTGGGATATGGCTATGCATTTTCTTTCTCACATATCTGGACAGCTGCACAATTGAAGTGCGACAGTCAGACCCGAAAGATAATGGCCAAACACTTCCTAACCTTCTTATTCGGGTTGTGCAAACTTCGTTTGATGAGGAGCTGATTAGCATGAGGACAGATGGGTTAGAATTACGGCCTAAAAATGATTACCACTTGACAAGGTTTTTTCAGGTCATCTTTATTTCAACTTCACAAGATACCATGATCCCTTATTTGACAGAGTGACGTTGCTCACAGAGAGTATTTATGATAGGCCTAATATATAATTTATTTGTCTTCCTTTATACTTCAATGTCCGACATGTTGATATGATTTAGCGTACATCAGATTATCCCCACATACACTTTTTTCATTAACTATTCTCTCTGTATTTCTGTTGAAGAATATTCAGCATCAAAGGTTTAACATCAGGATCTCATTCTGGTCGCTGTATGATGAAGAAAGCGATTACTAAACCTGTTTGGTATTTTGTTTCTGAAAGCATGCGCTTCCCTGGCAGGTTGAACCGTTTTTAGGCCATTTTAGGTTTTCATCACAATGCTTATATATTTAGCATAACACAAATTCTATATATGAAAAAAAAACAAAACCTAATGCACAGTTCTCCAGCCACACATGATATACATGCACGCCCTGAGCTCATTACATGCACATCCACTGCAACAACAACAAACCACTTAAAGGAGCAAGGGCAACAAGGCATTGTCATATGATTGAATCAGCGCAAAAGTCAGTCAGCAGTCTTGACGTGGATAAATTTCATTTCGGAGAGGAAAATAACCCAGGACAGGTTCTCATATCTCATGACTGTGTATGTCGGGGGGGGGGGGGGGGGGAGGGTAGGGGGAGGGGAGGGGTGTTACGCGTGCATACGTGTGATGTTTGCTTGTTTGTGAGGGCTTGTACTCACTGAGCATGTACGTTTATGTTCTGATGGGGGAGAGACTGCTAACTGGATAATATTTTAGTATGATCTAGATGTTATTCAATTATACGAGAGGAATCAATATAAAGCGGCGCACACTTCGGCAAAGATGACCCGATCGATAATGCGTAAAACGTCACGAATAAAATTGTCCATACCGCCTCGGGAGAACGAACAAAAGGGCGACAGTTAACGCAACTTGCCCAAGAAGGACGGATTCGGTAGCTTTTTAACCTGACTTTCTAAATCGCACTCCCCGTATAGTATAGAATAAAAGAACAATAAATCAAGAGATTCTTCTTAAAGCTTTGAATACATTGTAGACTATTCGTGATGGTTAGATTTTACCTTACTTACAGCCCTGTCCACTCTTGCTTTCCCATAGTAGGAAGCATGCTTATCACGTGATATGTTCATTTAATATTATGTAACTGCATGCTCCACAGACCCCCCAAACTACACATTAATGTTAACTTTACACTTTCCCAACGCCTCAAGAAAAGTAATCGGTTAGTTTGATTTTATGTCGTAATTTCATTTTGTTGCCTTGTATATTTTGCATTATCTTATTGCAATTACCACATGTTGCTGATGTGTATTTGTGCCATGTTGCTGTTTTATTGCTAACACCGCAGAGCATGTTAATTCATGTCATATTGTTGTTCTAATGGAGTGCATATTAATATTGATGTCATGATGCTATTTTTGTTTTATTTTGTTCAAGTTTAATTGCAAATCGGTCGCTTTTTGTTAGGTTTGATCTTCGAAGCCCTGTCGAACATGACGAAAACCCTTCAAAAGGTCAAAAACTTGGGATTGATATTGAAAGCACTCAAGTGAATGAACGCTAAGTCCGCTGGCTCCTCCGACTATATATATATATATATATATATATATATATATATATATATATATATATATATTTATTTATTTATTTATTTATTTATTTATTTATTTATTTATTTATATATATATAACATCATTTTAGTCTTTAAGTTACTGGTATCATTTCGCCTGAGGAGCTCCAACAAATCGGAAAATTACATAGAGCACAAACAGAATCTATGCCATCTTTTTTGTCGCTTCTCTTCGATGTCAGATATATTTTCCGCTTAAAGTTAGTATTATGTATATATCTTCAGCAATCGGGAATAGTGGGGAAGAGTGCAGGAGTTATTCACAAGGCACCTGACACCGACAAGGAGATTATTCAAGGACAGTTTCAGCGGGGAAAAAGCACCACGATGTCGGTATGGAGAAGGAAAACGTACCGATAAAAAGGATTAGTTGCTGTTGCTATTAAACTTTCGCGATGAAAGCCAGTTAATAGCATCGTGTTTCCATTAAGATGGATAAACAGTCCGAACGCCGCATTTTTATGTCTGTAATGCTTTTGCTAAGTGTCACTTCATACATATTTCGTGAGTATTTGAATGGTCATCTGTGTAGTTAAGATGTAATATGTACAATTTTCCCCCATTACTGTTTAAGAGCCTACTTAGATCGCGTGACTATTACTACCGTTATTTAAATTATCATCGTTTTTGTGATACTATGTATTTCCTTTTCTGTACAATCGAGCCATGTGAAATCATTTGGACTATTGGGCGTTTAAGGAGAGTGATGCTAACTTTCAGTAGTTTGTCACCCTTTATAAGAATTACCCTAGAAAGTGCTCTTAAGCTTGGTTCTTTATGAATTTATCTCTGTCGTTAAATCTTCATAGCAATTTCATACAAACAAATTAAAATGCCTACTTATGGAAGTGCAATTTCGTACCTATATACCTTCTTAATGAGTCCTCGTCTAATGACTGCCTATTTATCAGGGTTTCAGTAATTGCTCCTCGGTTTATTAACTTTCTTCACCGTTCAGTATTACTGCATGTACTAGAGAAAAGTAATAGCAATCATGACCTCATTATCTGTTCATATCTCACGAAGATGAAAAAAGAAAAATATGTCATTTCTATACAGAGCAGCAATTAGTATTGGCCGTTTTCTTCTTATTCTCAAAAACAATATGAATATAATATGAAGTGCATACGAATAGGTGTCATTCTTTTTTGAGGGGGGTGGAGGGAGCATATTCAAGCATACGATTCAATCATTTTGAAGGTACCTGCGATTCAAGTGACAAATTAAACAAACCTATAGTATGTAACAAACTCCAACAGAAAAACTGACCAGGAATGAATTTTATTTATTAGTGGAAAATTGAGCAAAGAAAATGGGATTCCATCGGGATTCGAACCCGAGACCTCCGGATTGCTGGCCCGGTGCTCTACCGAGTGAGCTATAGAAAGCCCGAGATCAGTGTTCATCCCAGAAACCCTAAATTCTCAATGCTCGAATGGTCAGAAGCTATAGCAGTGTGTTTGTGTGTGACACACACGTACACACTTGAACCTGGCTTAACACACTGCTATAGCTTCTGACCATTCGAGCATTGAGAATTTCCACTAGACCTATAATTAGTATAACAGAAAACCATTTCTATTGGCAAACGCATGTCGAGGAAAATGTCCTTAGAAACAGAAACTATAGAAAATCAAAACAGGTAAAGTTACCACTCACTGGGAAAAAAAAAATGTGCAGTGGTGCATGGTGCAAAAGTTTTAACCATGAATCTGACCATGAATTGCGTGCACTAGTATGTTATAATTATAGTGAATATGTCTTTCTGTTCATGTTTATGAATGATTTTTATTTCCTGCTTTCTTGCAGCCCATGACGCCCACTGCACCCAACCCGGGTTTTGCGGCGAATTTGTTCTACGAAAACATCTATTCTGGCCCGCCTAAACCCTTCCTTATCGGCGGCTTCTACTCGGAGAACTGTGTCATCTTGTGCGACACGTCCAAACATTGGAACGTCATTGAGGTATACTACATCAGGGGCGGATCCAGGAATTCCGAAAAGGGGGTGGGGGTGCACGCACCCACCTCGATTTTGTCTTTTTATTCCTTTTGTTTTAACAAAAATATAAAGGGGAAGGGCGCGCCCAGTGCGCCCCTCCTTGATCCACCACTGTACATTGACATCGACTGACATACACTCAGACACTTAAAGAGTCTTTTGCGTAATGTTGAAACGTACTTTCACATCGTAGCAATATTCATGAAACAGAATGTTTTTCATAGCATTAGTGACAAATCACAGCTGGAATGCAAAGCTGTTACACAGCAATGCGTTCATTTATACTGTGTCTAAAATAAAACACTTCACTCCAATTTCAATCCTTGATAAAAGTGCGGTATGCCGGCATGAGCGCACAGAAGCGAATTTGTTTTGCAGACTGGATTAACATTAATTTTGTTATTGTTTTTTTTTTCAAGACCCCCTTTTTACTTGAACCCCGTGGGAAGAAAGCTTTCAGTATAGACTTTGGTACTAAGTTAGGTGAATATATTACGTTCAGCAGAACAACATTTTATTCTCAGACTCTTCGATACGTTGAAAACTGAAGCACGCCATGTCGGCTGATTAAATTATGCCGATTTTTGTCCAGACATAATCGCCAAGGGTATTCCGTAATATCCACTAGCTCTGATCTTCCATATACAAACACGTCAGCTATTAGTGGTGTGGTCAAATGGAATATCCTCACTCAACCAGAAGCGTTATTCAATAAAACTATATCCACGGATTGTATCCACACTCATTACTGTTACACATGGCAACATGTAACTATAGCAATATGGGATGACCTGCAAATAGCCATGCAAGTCTGTTTCGTTCATACCAATATCAGAATTCTCTAGCCTTGTTACTTTCAGCAGTCATACATGTAGACAGATGAAGGTAACATGTTAATATGTCATCCATGATGTGAACCATTAGGTCTCTCGACCCCCCCCCACCCCACCTAGTCTGTTACAGTAAAAAATGAATAGAGTAATATAGGCATATCGGGATTCATAGAATTTATGAGCACTCATTCATCACACAGGAAGAGACGCAATCACAGGATATGGAGAATGTAATATGTATGCATTTATGGATATTCATTACTTACTGTGGTACTTGCTTCTGTGCTTAAATGTTGAATGTGTGTGTTTGTGTGTGTGTGTGTGTGTGTGTGTGTGTGTTCACATGTGTGTAAGCATGTACGTTACATGTGTATAAAAAAGTATACGGCCCTCGAATGTTTGTATGCATGTATGTGCTATACAAGCCTATGTCTAATTACTTTGTGAATGATGGCAAGCGGGTCAATGAGGCAATACAAAGTAAAAAAAAAATGTTTCATCCGCCCCTATTTTTTTTTTTTTTTTTTTTTTTGGGGGGGGGGGCATAATACATAGGGTCATATCTTCTTGTTTGTTTGCTTGTTTGTTTTTTAGGGGGTTCTGGCCCGGAAATGGAACCAGAAAATTTCTTTTTGTGATTCAACCTTTCTTTTTTTTTCTTGTCAGCTGATTGAAACCGAAAGTGGCACCAGAAATATGTTATCCAATATGCCTTTCCCCCTCCATCCTCAAAGCAAATCGACGTCCCCGTTTTCATAAACTGGGCCCCTTACTTTAAAAACGTAGCGCCGGCCCAGCCTGATATGAGTCAGCACCTATGGCGTACTATATTGCGTCTACAGTAAGAGAACTTTGAGAGTGACGCATACCTTCAACTTTCATCGTCAGTGATGGCCAATGACGCAGCATTGACGTCATTATCACGAATGATCTACAACCACAATGATGATCGTAATTTACCCCGCCGCATGTACACCTCAGATGTTAGTGTGTATGTGTATCGATTCATTAAAAAAAAAAAAAAACACCATTAAAGGGGCATTCCTGACGATTTTCATAATTTCATATCATGTACATAAATCGACAGCTCCATATAGATTTGGATAATTTGTAGTGACCCTTGAGCAGAGAAACCAATGCTTTGAAAAACTTAAACAAATTACACTGAACAGCTGTGTTGATGACATAGAAGCCTCACATATTTCAGAAATATAGCAGTGTAATTCAATTACAATACCTCTTGTTTAACAAGTTCACCTGTGTATAATCTGTGCATGTTTTCTTCCTTTGTTCTGCTTCCTTGAGCCCAAACTCATATATTCCTATGGTGAGGCTGCCATGTCATCATCCTTGTTCATTGCAATTTGTTATGAATTTTGAAAACATTCTTATTCCTCATCCCGATAACTATAAATTCTGAAGCTCTGTACCTAGTACAATGTATATCCAATTCATAGTTAGTACAATGTATATCCAATTCATAGTTATTCATAGCTGTCCGTCTGTTCAAGCACGGCTTATAACGGCGGCCCTCTGCATCATATGTATATATTATATATTGTACTGTGAATTAAGTCATTATTGGCCATATAAACATTTTGTATGTTATTTAACGTTTCATTTGTCTTTACATACAAAATATGACTTACTATGTAATATGTCAATAATTTTCAGAATTGTATTTGTGTAATTGAACATGCCTTTGTTATTTTTGTTATTCTGAAAGAAAATATGAAATGCAGAAATAAATCTTTTCAAACAAATGTAAAAGTCGTAAAATCACCGGAGGTCTCCTTTAAAAGGGAAATCCAGTCCAAATATAAGTTTGTCTGATAAAAAAAAAAATATTACGAGTTCAACGGTAAAATGAGGAAGTTATGACATTTCAAATATTCGTTAATTTTTCAGAAAGCAGTTCTTGGACAGTCAATATGAATATGCAAATGGCAAAGTGACTTGTCATGATAGTTTGAACATAAAATGTTGAAATTTCCAGTTTTTCAGTCAAACGCAATTAGGCCTGTGCCCGAGGCTCAAATCCTGGTATATCTATCTGATCACTATTGTGAAGATATTCAACCAGGAATAACATCATGTTTCAGAGTTCAATGACAGAAACACTGAATTTTCGTTATTTTTTGTACAAGATCAATGGAAAATTATGAGGATACGACATGTTAGCTCACTCATTTGCATATTCATACCCACTGTCCAAGAACTGTTTTGCAGAAATTAGCAAAATTTCAAAATGTCACAACTTCCTTATTTTTCATCTGATTTCAGTCAAATTTTTACTGTTGAACTCGTTAGAGTTTATTCTTTTTTATCAGGGTAACTTTTATTTGGACTGAATTTCTCCTCTAACCGTTTCTTTCTCTGAATCACGTAGATTTCTTATGGCGCGTCATCCCCAGCCCTCAGCGATCGAGAGGAATGCCCGTACTTCTACCGCACGCCGCAGTCCGCCGCCCAGCAGAACGTACCGCGGGTACAGCTCATCCAGATGTTTGGCTGGGATCGCGTGGCCATTATCAGATACAGCAACGTTCTTTTCACAGCGGTTAGTCTCTCGTTCCTTCTCGTTTGTTTCTTTCTCTTTTTTCAATTCGTTAACAACCAAACTCCTAAACCATAAATGAAAATAAATCAATCCTAGAATTACTCCTATTTGCTCTCTTGTATGCCTCTTTTGTTGACCAGTAATCTATTTTAGTATTTCACTTTGGTAAATCATGTAAAGTATTCTCATTTCATTAAATAAACATATTATATAGCTCTGCAAGAAAGCGTATGTATGTGTCTATTTATGCAAATATTCATAAATGAATGTATGTACACAATACATAATCTGTATACTTATATTGACGAATAGATTACTATTTCATATATATATATATATATATATATATATATATATATATATATATATATATTATATATAAATATATATACTCGTAAGTATACATACATACATACATACATGGATATAAGCTATCATGAGTAATATACACGTTGGGTATTTTTTTTTTTCATCGGTTTTCTCTATTTTTTTTTTTTTTTTTTACAGACAATGGAAGACCTGCGATCTCTCCTGTTGGCCAATAATATCAGCATTGTAGCGAATGAACTCTTCGATGAAGACCCATCGTATGCTATGAGATACATTAAGGTAAATAGGCTGGCCTAACGTGTGCCCTTCCAATTATCAAGGCCTTATGACCATAAAGATAAGCAAATTTCCAAAAATGAATCGAAAATGATTAACATACTGGCAGCAGGGGAATAGAAAGCATTCTTAATGGGATGGAATTAACAGTGACAAATCGCGAAGGGCCCTATCATCGTGCTTTCCACGAGACGAATCGCCATACTGACAAAGGTTAATCGAGCATGATTGTCTTTGTGCGTGTTTGGTGGCGTCGTTACGGATCAGACTGAGTGTTCACATAATGTTGATTGTGTGTGTGTGTGTGTAAAATAGTGTTTGCATATAATACTGTTGATGTGTGTTTAGGGTATGTGTATTGTGTGTGTATTTGTGTGTGTGTGTGTGTGTATGTGTGTGTGTGTGTCATTTTTTCAGTGTGTTGTTTCGCTTTAATGATGGGCTTAAAGTTGATCGTTGATTCATTTTTGCGCCACCGAGAGCAAAATTAGAAATTATGTGTACGCATCAGTTGAAATGATGTCTCAACACTGCATGTGCGTGGTTTAAGGACATTGGTTTTATATATATATATATAATATTATATATATATATATATATATATATATATATATATATATATATATATATATATATATATATAGTGTGATGATGTTGATATTCCTACCGCACGCCTCTGTCATCCTAGGTGAAATTATAGTTGAGACAATGTAGATAACAGAAGATGTCGCATGAAACCGGCAGTGTTGTGAAGCTTTGTGTGAAGTATATATATATATATCGGATTCTTTTTTTTTTTTTGGTTGAGCGTATCACCATCTAGTGTAGAACTGGGGTTAAAGTTTTGTAAGTCGTCATGATGGTCAATCCTTTACCTCTCTGTGTGTAGCTAGTGTAAGGGTTTCGAAGGTTTAGTAAAACAGACGTTCCATTAGACTACCGAAACACGGGCAGCACTGTAATTGTATGTTGACGACTGCAACAGTACTGAAGCGAACACGGAAGATGATATACTGAGCTGCTAAACATCTACGGACGATAGGGTCTTTGGATTTACCTTTCAATATGAAACTTATCCATGACGGTAAAGTGCGGATTGTAGAAATCTCACTTTTGTCGTCCGCCATGCAAATCTTGGATCAACCCCATAGACAGCAATGACAAACGAATGCAAAGTCCAAAATCCCGAGCTGTACATTTATAGATTCCCAGTCTTCTCTAATTACTTTTCTGATCTCCAGTTTTAATGGTATTCTTCCAGGGGTGTGCCTGAGCGGGCAAGGCTAAATACTAACGTCGTAGTAATATCTTCACCGTGAATACTGTGATTATGCTTATTTGATAAGTGCGCATAATTCCAAATGACTCACTCACACTAACACTGTATTCTATTTCACTTCACTCATTTACGCATTCCCTCAGTGAAGACATATCTGGGAAATACAAATGTGTAATTCACCTTAATATTCTTACTTTAAAGGTCCTGTTTACCTTTGGGAGCACTGATTTAAAAAATGTTCAAGATATCACTTTTAATGCATATGTGTTGGTCAGTTGTATCACAAAACATCCTACCGTATGATTTTTTTTTTGCAATAAAGCGTGAAATATAAGGAGATATATCACTATTTTTCTCATAAAACCGTAACTGTAGACGGTTTAGTTTGGAAAAATTTTTTATTATAAATATTATTCACATTTTGTAATTTAACAATACTTGACATCGGTTATACTTATTCAAACTTTTACATTGGTTGTTTCTATTCGCAACTCACATTAGAACTATTTTGAAACACTAGTGCTGGGTTGTTGTTTCATCTGCAAATAGTAAATTATGCCTTTGAGATGTAAATGAAGAAAATGGTCAATGACTCAATGATATTTTGATAACAAAAGAAATAACGAATGATAGGGCTTATAGACAAGACCCGGCTTATTTGATTTTTCGTTGTCCGTGCGAATCAAGCTATATAGTCTAAATTCAGAAGACTCATCTCCTATACTACATGACTCTTCATAACATGACATCTTTTTATATTTTGCCAGCAAGCTTCTGACATCAGTAATAAAGTGGTGTTCATGTTTTCTTCTTGTCTATAGGAGAAGGACGCGAGAATTATCATCGGTCTCTTTTGGGAGCCACAAGCACGGAAAGTTTTCTGCGAGGTAGGTAGGCTGGCACATGCATCTAACTGTCAGAAGGTTGTATACCAGAGGAAATTCACGCCATAAATTAATAACATTTAAGAGAAAGAGAAAATATTCCCTACAGAACTTTGTGGAAATGGAGCAAAAAGGTCTATTGAGATATAAGGAAAATATGACATTTATCAATTTCACACTTTTCTTTTCGGTAAACATTTCTTTACCAGTCCTTATGAATATTCAAATGAGCGATCTGATCATGACTTGTCCTCACAATTTTTTTCATGTATGTTAAATATGAAATTCAGAAAAATGATATGTTAGCTAACACAGGCAAAAGCATAACCCCGTACCAAAGATATTATGATAGTTAAGATTGTTTCTTAATCATTTTGAGTGGTTTCGAGGCAAGTTCCGTGTTCATAAAGCTGAAATATGATATTTTTTGTCACTTCTGTATATAAAATGAGGTTAAAAGAAATTTTGATGTCATGACACTGTCAACTTTCATTTCAAATTCATAACAACTGGTCAAGTGTTTTGGGAAAAATTGTGAAATTTCAGAACGTCATGACTTATTTATTATCCTATATACTTTGTTCCGTTTTATATTGTTCAGAGAGGAATTGTTTCTTCTTGCTTTAAAGGGGAAGGCTAGTAACTGATCAGTGGGAATCAGTGGAAATGCTGGGAGTTGATTGTTCCAATCCTTATGGGATTCATTCAAGAGTTCATTGTATATCTATTGTTGTGTGAAAATGATTTGCTTCAGAATGGTCTCATATTCAAGTAATGTGCAGTTTAATGCTTCCAGGTTAGCGTCCCTGGTCAGTGACGGAGCATTAATCTGCACATTACTTGAATATGAGACCGTTCTGAAGCAAATCATTTTCACACAACAATAGATATACAATGAACTCTTGAATGAATCCCATAAGGATTGGAACAATCATCTCCCAGCATTTCCACTGATTCTCACTGATCAGTTACTAGCCTTCCCCTTTAACATAAAATTTACACAATTCTGGAGTGGATTTCTCTTTTAAGAGAGGCATAGTCATAGTGGTACAGTAGCATGCGTATCACACATGCATAACTTCAGAAGTTACTGCTGGTTATGTTTGTATGTCTGTGTGTTTGTCGTTGTGCTCCCCCACTCTTTGAAAGTCTATGAGTAAAATGCGTGGAGAAATATCATATCAAGAGAAAGTAAGTAAAAGAGAAAGAAACTGTAACATGTACATGATGTAAGTGTGATAGGCGTGTAGTTGCCAAAGTTCGCTGTACCATGGAATAATCCCATTTTCAAGACGGCCATGCAAAACAGGTTAAATATTTGATTATAAAAAACAACTTGAAGTTGATTGTAGTAAAACCCTTGAAAGCATTCGAATCACGTTTAAATCCATGGCAGAAGACGGATGAGCTGTATAATGTAACTTACCGAGTGTCATGATGAGTCGAGTCCGTATCCCGTCACGGATCTAGAATTCAATTACAGTTTGAATCGTGATGTCTCTCCGTTTCCCATTGTGAGATGTGGCAAATAAAGAGCTTCTGTATCCTTCTTTTTTGTGCCTTCTTTACCGCAAAGGCGTTGGGAATTAGAGCAAGTTCGACGTTTGATAGGGCACATCCCCGCCAGGCTTCACCGTATGAGGCTGAAAGAAGAAATTCCATCGCGTGCAGCAGAATATAGATATTTTATATTCATGCACTTTTCCCCCACCAATATTCTCTTTTTTTTAATCCAGTCGACGTAATACAATCATGCCAAAGTAAATAAACCTTTTATTCACTTTGACTGTTTACCACAAACTGTAAATCAGACATTTTTATGTCCATTGGTTCACAGGAATCAACTAACTTATTGAATCTATCAATATGTAATACTTCAAAGCGCTATATCGAATGAAATGTTAAAAAAAGCAAGAACTTCCCCGCCCAATATCTTCCCTCTCTTAGGAACATTTTTCCCATACCAACTCTCTACCTGACATCCTGAAACTAAAAACAATTTTACCATCTAAACATGTAATTCAATTGTTAAAAACTATTAGGCTTATTCTATATTCTCCTTCCATATTCCACTTTCGCTGGATCTGTTATGCCTTTCTGTCCGTTGTATTTTTTCCTGTTCTGTTTAGTCTTGTCTCATTCTGTCTTGTCTTTTAGTCTTCCTTTATTAGTTTCGTCGTCCCAGTCTTGTTTAATGTTTATTCGCGTGTGTATGTATATCTGTTTGTAGCTCTCTCCTTAGTGGGCTTCCAGACTTTTTTCTGACCCTTTTCCCAGCCTTTTTCCCCCTTTCCATCAGTTTATTTTTTCTATTTGACATTCTGTACCTACATGCCTTGTCCTTTTAGTGGGTCCTCCATTTTTCGATGTTTTGCGTATTGTTATATCGTCTATATCACTTCAGTCAATTTTCATGTTTTCATGTCAGGTTCCACAATATATTTTTCTCAATTTACTTTGTTTTGATTATGCAACCTTATTCTCTGTTACCAAGGAAAGTGAAATATTTATGTTCTTTTCGGAAAACAGAAGTTTGAATTGAATTGAATTGAATTAAATATTATTACACTCTCTCAAACTTACCATGCTTGTAAAATTTCCAAATGATATTGTGGAGTTTTCAACTTCACTTTAGAAACTTAATCACCACACTCTAAAAAGGAAGTACTATTCCTCTTCTGATCCACAGCGATATATATGACAAAAAGAATCTTGTCCACCCCATATTGTGTTTTGATATTTGTAGATGTTATGTTTTGATATGGAAATAAATGAATGAATGAATGAATGAATATCTTTGCTGCAATATAACAAACATCGCAGCCAAATTACTTTTGAGCTTTAACGAATCATGTGTAATAAGACGTTCTTCTTCTCCCATTCGTATAATCTTAAAACAATATATTCCTTTTGAATCGGTCCTTCCTATTCCATAAAAACTCAAGTGTATTTTTTCAGCCCAAACGATCCTTACTTCTGATCAATCGTTTCAGATGAAATTGATTCTGAATATGTTTTCAACAAATTAATTGTAGAGTAAAATAAGTTTGTTTTTATCCACCATCACCAAAGAAACGTTTCCTCCTTTTTCTGGTATCTCTTTATCAACAATCAGCTTTTCTTCAATATTACTATATCCAATACAAAATACACCCCTGAGATGTTATTTTCTTTGCCCGATCATGCAAAACATGCGTATCCTTTGTTGATTCTTAGACCGCTGGCTTCTTCAAAGTCATTCAGTCAACAGAAATACAATGTAGTCTACTAATAGAATTCCCATTTTTATTTAAGAAAAAGAATTTAATCAGCTGTGATATTTTCGTTGTTGCTTTATACGTTATATTGTCTTGCTATGGCTAATCATAATTGAGGGCTTTGACCATTCTGATATAATAAAGTATTGATTTTAGGCGTGTGGTTTGTTTTTTTTTTTGTTTTTTGTTTTTTGTTACATCGTGAACTGTCTCATTCGTTCTCTCTATTTTATGTCCCCTCTTTTTACCACTCCTTTTTCTTTCTTTCTTTCTTTGTTGTTCCCTCTTTCCTCATTTTCCCGCACCCTTTGTAGTTGTAATCTCTTCACCCTCTCTTTTTTCCCCTTTGAGGTATCCACAAAGTACAAGCATAGTCTTTTGAGAGGGTACCTCCATTTTTTCCCACAGAATATACAGATATAACTATATGATATGATCCCCTGTGATCATAATTATTTTTTTTTCTTTTGCTTCTTGTGTATGCATGTCCATTTTCCCACATTACTTGGTATATTCTGTTGAAAAAAAAAAAACCCAAATGAAAATAAAGTATGAATAAAGTTTAAAGTACAAGAAGTGGTGTGTGCGTCCTGTTAATTAACCCTTGTTGTGTATGTGTGGGCGTGGGAGTACATTTACGATTTAGTCTGAGTCTCACATCCACAAAGAAGAAAATCGAAAAGTTAAAATTAGTGTCCATTAATTCTGTTGAGGGCAGGTCTGTCCGACAAATGTCATTGAACTGAACTGAACTGATGAACAAAAGACCTGCAGAATAAAAGTGAATTCGATCATGAAAGTGAATCTGCACTCATGCAAAAAACAACAACAATAACAACAACAGCAACAAAAAGAAAACAAAGAAGGAGAAGAAGAAGCAACAATATACACTCGAACAGGAACGAAAACTACAACAAAAGGACGGGAGAGACAAATATATATCCTGTAAAATACAGTCGCCCTCATACTTTGACGTGCTGGATAAACATGAAAGATATCTTTCTGTTTTTTCCCAGGCCAACAAACTGGGTATGTATGGCGAGCGCTACGCATGGATTCTGCGTGGTGTCGGCTACCAAGACCCAGAGTTCCTCTTGAGGGAAGATCCCTCCATCTCTTGCGATGCCCAACAGCTGATTGACGCGAGTCGTGGTGCCATCATCACTAACTGGGTCTTCATCAGCGACTACGAAGGCCCCACTATCAGTGGAAAGGTACAATCATTGCACATTTTTAGAAAAGAAGACGTAGTGTATCCGTCCGGGTTCACGTCATTATCTCGACACCCACGAGTTGTACAGCCCACGAGTCATACTGCTCACGAGTCATATACAGCCCACTATTACATCTCATTAGTCAAACAACTCATGAGTTAGACACGAGGTGATAAAGGCCCACGAACTCGACATCAAATAAGCTGTAGGGTCCACCAGCTGGACACTAGGCAAATAAGGCTTAGAGCTAGATACCAGGCAAACAAGGCCCAAGGCCCAACCTCCACACTATACAGCACGGAGCTTAATGTACGAAGTGTCGAGCTCGCGGGCCTGTTTTGCTTGGTGTCTAGCTCGCGTGCTGTGAAATTCGTAGGCTGTATAACTCGTGGGTCTATAACTCGTGGGTCTATGACTCATAGACCATGCCTAGCACGTGGGCCGTTCGACTCGTCGATGTCGACCTCGTAGGATGACCTCATCGCGTCCAACCTCACTCTTGTTGTTTTCAAGTCCCATTTTCTCCTCTTTCCGCACTTGCAGCAAAGCTATAGCAAGACAGAAATTGACATTATTTTATTTAGTCGCAACCGCACTTGCAAATCACACGAGGTAATAAAGTTTTCATGTCACAGAAGCAGAGATTTTTTTTTAAATATGTAAACATGCTTTATACAGCCATAAAGCATGAACGTTACCAAGATAAAAAGTGCAAATCAGAAACTAAACTTACTTGTAGGCCTACACCAGATTCAAACGAAAAACAGCGAGAAATGACCCTTTAGTTACAGAGTCGCTAACAATCTTAAGCATCAAACTGCTTGAGGCGACCGGCAGATGCAAAGAAGGTGGTGATTTTGATCAATTTCAGTGACCCTAAGAATGTCAGCAAGCACTTGGAGGATCTGAGAGATAACTTATCTGTTTCAGTCCTGTATCAAAGCTCTGTAATTACATTTTTATGGTCGCCATAACATGCATAATTACATGCATGTTTATTCTTGCCTTCATTTAAGTGCAGACGATACGCTTTCCCCTTGCTTTTGTTTAGTGTTTGTTGCTGCTTGTGCTTGTGTCTGTGTGTGTGTGTTTAAAAAGAGTGCAGTTGGACGTTTGTGTGTGCGTTTGTGTGTGCATGTTTGTGTGAGTGTGTGTTTGTTCGTTACTCCCCGTGAGTAGGATCATAGACGGTTATATCATAGGTTTGTTCATATGATTGCACTTTTTTTAAAGACAAGATGAAAGGAATGGAAGGTGGGTGAGGGAGGGGTTGTCAAGAATAGTGATATAGAAAATACATAACGCCTCAGCATTAAACGGCGGACTTACAATTAAACTGTTTTCCCCTTTCTTCTGTGATAATTCCTTTCCAATTTAGGCAATAGCAATTCAGAAACTACAAAAATTGTACACGAGAGCCAAACGAAAAACAGCATGAAATGATCCTCTAGTTGACGAGTTGCCAACAATCTTAAACATTAAATTATTCTCATTGGGGCGACTGGGAAATGCGAAGAAAACAAAAGTGGTGATGTTTATAAAGTTCAATAGAAAATATCAACAAGCACATGGAGGATCTATGAGATAACTTACCTGTCTCAATCCAGTATCAAAGCTCTGTAATTACTCCCTCATTTTTTATGGTTGTCATGCAGACGATAATACGCTCTCCCACTGCTTGTGTTTAGCGTTTGTTGCTGCCAGTGCTTGTGTGTGTGTGTGTGTGTGTTAACATAGAGCGCAGTTTGGAAGTGTGTATGTGTGTGTCTGTTTGTGTGTGTGTTTGAGTTTGTTCATTACTCTCCGTATAAGATCATCAGGGTGATCATAGACGGTTATATCAAACATTTGTCCATAAGATTGCACTCTTCTTTTTTTTTTTTAACCAAAAAGGAAATGGAGGAGAGGGTATAGGGGCGGGGTTTTCACGAACGATTTGTAATATATCTGCCTTCAACGCCTCAGCATTAAATGGCGGACTTATGATTTAACGTGTTTTTCCCCATTTCTTCTCTGATAAATCCTTTTCGATTTAGGTATTAGCACTAAAAAGGTTCAGGGTGTTTCTGCGAAGCGTTATAAAAAGAAATCGAAACCCTTGAAACGCTTTACTATACGTATGATATTTTAAGAAGAGAATTGAAATATCCAAGTAGAAGATAACGAGAAGGCCGAGGACGACAATGTATTCCTTTTTGTTTATATTTCATATTGTCCTGTAAGAACACGCTTTTGTCGCGACTTTCTGGATTTAAAAGCATACAAGATAGTTCACTTCAATTCAGTTCACTTCAATTTATTTTCATTTTTTTTTTTTTTGACAAAAGGTGCGTAAAATTATGTAGAGGAAAAAAAAAACTTCTCCATCGTTTGTCCGATCAGCTGTATAACTGCACTATTTTTTTTTAATCAGACATTATAAACTCATATGTATCCTTTTTATCCCTCCGTCTCACTCTGTCTCTTTTTCTGTCGCTCGCTCTATATCCTATTTCTGAGGGAAAAAAATCTAAGAAAAGAGGGATAGACAGCAAAGAAACAGAAAAACAGACACACGGACAGACAAAGTGGGAGGAATGGGGAGAAAGGAATACCAGTTGGTTTATGTCATTATTGATGCAAGTACAATTATATCATGATAGACGCATATATGCCAAGTTAACGATGTTGTTTGCGTTCGATTCCAGAAAGTCGGGACAAAAGCGTGTTGTCAGGACCATATGAAATATAGATATAAAGTATATTTTGATGTCTCCGTCCTTCTCATTGATTACATTCTCTAGAATGTAATGAGTGGTTGCTATGGTAACGTTCTGTGCGTGCTCTTTTGCCGGACAGACCGGCAATGAGCGAATATTGAAGGCGTGGTTATTTTCGTCGGCGGGGTCAACTGCAGATTCGTTTCGTCCATTCAGGGGAGCGATCGCGTGTAAAGTACTGGCTGGCCATCACGCTAGAATTGTCATTGGAATAGATGTTGAGAGAAATTAAAGCCCGTTGTCGGTATGGTGACCGATCAAGGTGATTATTAGTCTTCGTGATCTATCAATCAACGTTGGATTACTTCACCCTTCGCGCAGCTCCCGGGTCGCGTAAGGGTTTTGACAGCATTAACGAACGAACAGCTCTCTGTGATGCGCAAAATTAACGATATAGTGATGCGTGCTCTCGAGTTCATGCATCACTCTAATAGGCAGAGGTTAGTTGCCTTTTCTTAGAAAAAAAAAACCAACAACAAAAAAAACCTAAAGGATATTCTTCAGATTCACATGTGTCTATTTAAGTGAATGCAGTTTGAAACTATGCGCCATTCTGATAGGCAGGGGTCAATTGCCTTTTCTTGGAAACAAAAAATCTAAAGGATATTTTCCAGATTCACGTGTGTCTATTTAGAGTGAATGCAGTTTGAAACGCTCACTTATCGCAATTCTGAATAGGCACATATTAAAATTTTCACTGAAACACATGAATTAAAAACAATCATAACCAACTGTGTTGTTGTTTCTGTCAGAAATACTTGCATGGTGAATACATATGATAACTTCTGGGATTTATTTCATTATTTCTTTCTTCTTTTTTTTTTACAGCGCACAGGCATCATGATTAACCACCATACATACTGGTATACCATTAATTTCTCTCTGACTTCCGTTTTATAGTATTATCTATCAGAAGTACGTGCATGATAAATGAATGTATCTATGTGGTTTCTTTTTAACTCCGAGGCATCTTCCATACTTTTTTTGCAAGTTGGTCTGCATATACCGTATTCTCTGACTTATGTTTTGCAGTATGCAAGCTATTTATCTGCTTTTTGCAACAGCTTATGTAAACATGGACACATTGCTAGAAAGTAGTTCAACCCATATATCTACATAATATATATGGGCTGTTGTTGTTGTTGCTTTTTTTTTGGGGGGGGGGAGTTGCATGACACTTTTTTCTTCTTCTTTTTTTTTTTTTTTACTAACTGTGTCCAGTAGGATGACATGTACTTCGAACACAAATGCCAAATAAATGCAAGTTAAATTTGATTCAGTAATGATCAAAGCATATTGTGTTCAGTATGTGAGAAGTTTGACCACAAAATAGGCAAAAGGGACATTCTTAAACATTCCAAAGTAAATCCATCATCAAACAGCGTAAAACAGAACGTTTCCAGTGATCCCTCACTTCTAGAATAACAAGGAATATTCTCGAAGTTATGATTAGAAATTATCCCATATTTTCTCATCATTTTCCTTGTTTTTAGCAGTCTCAAATATCTCAACTTAACAAATATGGAGTTAAGTCGTTTTGCCATCAAATTCTCCACAACCATATTTACCAGTGAAACGGCCAGATGATCGTGAACACGCTATTCCCGAATGAAGGTGCCTCTCTTTGTTAGAAAATGACACGCGTCATTCAAGATACATTACATTTAAAGAAATAGTATGGTATTGGTTCAGGTGAGAATTCAGTTTTTAGTAGTTTTTTTTTGTGAGACACTTATAGAAACCACTTTATGAAATGTTAAAAAGCATACAATTCTAAGAGGAATTCAAAGTTTATTTGCTGAAAATCGGTTTTGAAATGGCTGAGATATCCAAAAAAAAAAAAAAAACTAAAACAATGCGATCCCTATAACAGGTTGGACCACCTTTTATTAGGGTCGCTTTGTTTTGGATATCTCAGCCATTCTAAACCAATTTTAAGCAAATAAATTTTGAATTCTTCATATGAGTATTTTGTCCTTTCATATTTCATAAGAAGTTTCTCATTATTTTAAAAAAAAATCATCTTCAAAAAAATGTTGGAAATGTTGGTCAACCCATCTCAACCGAAACTATCCCATCCCTTTAAAACCAAATCTAAACCAAATAAGCCAGTTCACAGTTACAATCTGAGCATGTGCAGATGAAGGTCATTACTGACCTTCTCTTGAAATGGATTTGCAACTGAGGTATTCAAATCTAGATAGGGCTTCTTGACAACTTTGTTGTAAATGAACCAGGTGCAGATTGGTATTTACAGGTGAATGTGCATTCTTTCCAGCAACATTAACAAAAGCCATTCATGCAGCATTGACATGTAAATTAACACTTCCCGCATTGCTGTTTTCAACTGTTCTTCTTGAAGACCATTCCATGTTTTGCAAAGTCTGTGGTTGGAGAGGTCATTGCAGACTAGTGCTAACCGTGAATTGGCTTATAGGATACATAGAGGAACGGAAATGCACATTCCCTTCCGAGTTACTTAAACCTGATTTCATTAGTGTGCATATCGGTTTCATGCTAAGCATATTATGCATATTGGTTTCATCACCCTACCTTTTCCTCAGGGCCGGCAGGCTGAATGCATGTTTTATACATCATAAATCAAAATGAAAGTCTTTCTGTCAAAGGAGCTTTGTATAATCGAGTTCGCTTGGGGGTCATTTTGATTGCCAAGATCTTAGTTTTCATATACGATGAGTTTGTCTTCACTGCATGCGTAATAATCGTGACAAGTACGGGCCAGTACTTGCTTTCCTGTGTATACTGTATTCAAATTCTGCTACCTCGGTATCAACAGTAATTTATTACACACACAAAGAATCTGAAAAAAAAAAAGATAAAGACCGTGTAATAAGGCCAGTCTATATCTGAAGAGACACTTACAGATATGAATACACACAATCTGTGTCCTAGTATTATAGGCCTACCTCATAATTAACGCTCGTGTAATCACAGGCATACAAGGGTAGATTTTTTTATCAATATCTGCAAAATACGATGCTATTACAAATTTTGTTCCCTCCCGGCAGAATGCGCAGCAGTACGAAGCGCTCTACAGCGAACGGGCCGGATCGGCGTACTTCTCTGCGCACACGTTCGTCTACGATGCAGTGTGGGCTGTGGCGGCGGCGCTCAACGCATCCATTGAACCATTGGCGCAACGTAAGTTGAATATGCTTAATCGAATGCATGCGATGTGACAATTGAATATCAAATGTTTTGTAATTCTAATAAGAGATGGGGAAAAAATCTACATGGTCGCCGAAACATTTGCAACTATAACACTTCTACCAATTCGAGGGCATGTATTAGCTTCAGCCTATGCCATCTCGGGTTCTTTAAACGAAGTTGCCCCTCCAAACCTGTCTTTCTAGCGTAGCTGTCCTCGGTTCTTTAATGCTATCACGGCCTGTGTCCGTGATTTGCAACACACCGGAAATGTCGGTATAAATCGACACAAATCTATAAGATGCAGGGGCGGATCTAGCTTTTTATAAAGGAGGGGGTTGGGGCGGTATGCGAGGGAGCGTGGCGACCGAGCCCGAGCGAGCGGAGCCAGCGAGGGGGGTGTGGGCGGGGGGTGTCCCCCCTCCCACAGTAGGGAGAATTTTTGAAAATCTGTGTGTGAAAATGGCGTTTTCTTGCATCTAAAACACCACTATTTTGGGTATAGAGGTCATTGCCATAAATAGAAAAAAAAAAATTACAAGTTAAAAAAAAAAAGATAAGATAAAAAAAAATGTCCCCGGATTTTTTTTTTTTTTTTTTTGCGGGGGGGGGGGGGTTGCAACCCCCCCCCCCTCTAGATCCGCTTCTGAGATCAAGACAGAACTCGCAATGATTATTCGTCGTGAAACATTAAAACGTCTTATATGAGACTTAGTGCTTATATAAGACACATTTATCAGAGACTTCGTGAAATGGATATACTTCTCTACATAGCTACATGAGTGTCTTTGGCCATTCTGAAATTTATTCAGAGACCATTATGTTGTGACTTCACGAAAACGGGTAGCTGGTGTCACAAAGTCTACTTCTTGTAATTTTATTTCATCTATACTGGCATTAATTGTATATGATCAATTCTCTTTCATAAACCTTTTGGCTTGAATTCACACCAAAAAAAAAAAAAAAATAGTTCAAATAACATAGTCCAATATACACCCAACAAAGATTCTATGGTGAAACTATGATAACGAATTGCTCGAAAAATTGTGTGCCGAAATATGCTGCTGGTGAATATAGCATGAACTTGGTTTCAGTTTTATTATTTTTTTTTAAATGACATTATCACGCCAACATGTGGACAACACCTCATCTCATTTGCATATTTATTATCATTTTTCAAATTTATTTAACCAGCGATTTTGACGAAAAATCCTCTGTTCCGATTGTCATGATTGCTCTATCGATTTTTGCTATGTATCATAGAAGTCAGTTTGTAACACTGGGCTTATAGGGAAGTATTTGTCTAAAGTCATTGTTAGCGCGTGACATATCCAACCTTCACGACTGACTCATGAATATGCAACAACAAAATGATCAACTCATCTCGAAACGGACTCTGACATTGATTTGTGTTATTTCTTTCAGTCAATAAAACGATCGACAATTTCAACTATGAAGATTCGGAGATGAGGGAGGTGTTTATGGAGAAACTGGACGAACTAGATGCCTATGGGATGTCGGTAAGTTGCTAATGTATCTACCGTAACTATATATATATATATATATATATATATATATATATATATATATATATATATATATATATATATACATGAATTTACCTCTTAAATGAGATAGCTTCGTGTGACTAAACATAACATTGCTATGATATTGACAACAAATGCAACTGGAGAAAAATGTGCGACAACGTGACCACGGGTGACGACATTCATGGGTACCGTTTAAGAGATAGCACGCGAACAGTACTAAAATATGTTTATATCGGCCTCATTGAAGACCACTGGAAATATAGCATCCATCGGTCTAAATGGACCGTCTGCGTTGCAACAAAAGGCAGCCTCCTTTTATGACCAAGATTAGAATCAGAGTCGCGTTCATGGTGTGTGAAAACATTTTTATATTACTCTTTCTTTAAAGATTCGGGATATTAAGGAGAGAGAGAGAAAAAAGAAATATATATGTCAAATTTCCTCAGGGCACCAAGACCGGTTACGTTTTCCGCTTCTACATGACACCACAGGAAGAAGAATAACTCATTACTTAACGGGCTCAAGGCAGCTCGAAGATTTTCTTTTTAACTACAATGTTTGTGATGTTGTTCATGTCAATAATATTTCAGGGTCCGCTGGCGTTTTCAAATGGCGATCGGTTGGGTCGCTTTGTAGTTGAACAGATTTGGGGTAAGTCAACCCGTTTCCTTCGAAATTTTGAAATCCACATAAACTTCGCACAGAACGCACCAGAATGTGATATGATTTTGTTGCCGTTGTTGCTGTTGTTGTTGTTTGTTTGTGTGTGTGTGTGTGTGTGTGTGTGTGTGTGTATGTGTGTAATAGAACAAATATCCCAAACTGCAGTTTCTTCTCGAAATGGTACTCTAAAGCAAAAATAAATTGAAACATTATCTGTTGGTTCTTTCTTTGAAATTGGCAGTTTAGGATGTGCACGTAATCGTGGTGATGTATTCATCTATGTCTACTTCTTGACATTCTGAATTGACTTCTGATTTATTCTCTTTTATTACTTACTCACACACAATGGTGTTGCCATACTACGTTTATTTGAACAGAAAAAGAGAAAAAAAAATGAAGAAAAAAAAAACGAGAGAAGAATATATATATATATATATATATATATATATATATATATATATATATATATACTTATATTTATATACAGTTACAAATCTTACATAACATCTGGGGATAGGAAAAGATATATAAACAATCACATTGAGTCTATCTAATGAGTACACAAACCTATTGGAAACGCGGAAAAAATCTTAAAAAGAAAAAAAAAAACGATGTAAACGTATTTCGTGTAGGTATGGGTTGGTTTGTTCGTTTGTTGTAGTTTTTTGTTTTGTGTTTGGTAATGTTTTCCTTTCGTCATTTTCGTGGCGTGTTGTCATTTGAAGATGGAGTTCCTCGGATAATCGGCTACTACTACCAGGGCGACAGACGCTTTGACTGGAGTGGTCCTTACAATCTCACCTGGATCGGTAAAAGAAATAAAAATAAATGCCATTTTGATCGCTTTTCTGTACTGAGTCAGCTCGCCGTTTTCTCCACGTTCCAATAGAATGTTGTCGAGATTGCATGAGCTTTAACGTTCGTCTACAACGACATACTCGCAAAAGGAGAATCAAGAAGTATATCCAGAATGAAATTTCTATTCATATCATTGTGTGTGTGTGTGTTTTTTTTTTTTCATCAAATTAAGCGATGGGTGCATGGAATTTTGGAAATGATGATACTAAGGAATTTTTCCTCCTTCGACAGTCTCTTCTATTCAAAATCCGACACTTTGTCTTTTTGCTTATCCAAAAACCAAATGTTTATCCTGGCTGAAATTTCTCCATACCTCGCACAGTCATCCTTTTTCTGAACTGTCCTCTCGTGTTCCATGTAAACCACTCCCCCAAAATCTGTTTCCACTGGAATAAACATTGTTAGTGTTATGGTTTAAAGGAGGTTGACGAAATTTTCTTTCTGATTAAACTGCCGATTGGAACCAAACTTTAAAGAAGGACATTATTTTAATATCAGCATAAAGAGAGCATGTTGGTCTTTTTGAATTAACATGTTCTCCTTGTTCTGCACACGAAATGAAAAAAAAATGTTGTTACTTTACAGTTTATACAGTCGTCTGCAAAATTTATTCGTACCCTTGAAGTATATAATGCATATACGTGTGCGTGTGTGTGTGTGTGTGTGTGTGCGTTCGTATTCATGTATTATAAGTGTGTAATATATAAAGATATATATTCAGATATTTGTATATATATATATATATGTGCGCTTATTTCACACCATTATTCATTTCAATAAACATCCTTCGACACCATGACTCTCTTATACCATAATGTACGTAGACCATATGCATTATGTATTTCTACTACTATCATCTCCAATAATCCATTGCTTACCCATTAAAACTTCACTACATCT
The DNA here is from genome assembly GCF_964275005.1 of Diadema setosum. NCBI lineage: Eukaryota > Metazoa > Echinodermata > Echinoidea > Diadematoida > Diadematidae > Diadema > Diadema setosum. The sequence continues at coordinate 14,803,691 of NC_092697.1, forward strand.
ATTCTAAATCCCTTTTTCTTCTGGGTAATTTATTCTCTCACCTTCTGACGATCGTGCAGGCGACGAGCCCCCTCACGACGAAATCTTCCTCGACAGCGAGATGCTCACTCTGTCGGTTTCGGTCTACGCCTCGATCGCAGGCCTCTCTTGCCTTGGAATAATTCTCGCTGCGTCCGTGCTCGCCTTCAACATTGCCTTCAGACGTCAGAGGTAAAATAATAATATAAAAAATAAAAAAATAAAAAAGAGACATGGTCTTCCTGGGTTCTTAAAGGGATGGTGTAGTATTGGTTGCGGTGAGAATTCGGCTTTCAACTTTTTGCTAGATACGTAGAAACCACTGTATAAAATGTTAAAAAGCATACAATTCGAACAGGAATTCAAAGTTTATTCGATGAAAATCGGTTTTAAAATGACTGAGATATTCAAACACAAATAAAACACAGCGATCCTGATAAAAAGATGGGTCCCACATTTTGTCAGGATCGCTTTGTTTTGATATCTCAGCCAAATTCAAACCGATTTTCATCGAATAATCTTTGAATTCCTGTTCGAATTGTATGCTTTTTAACATTTTATACAGTGGTTTCGACATATCTAGCAAAAAGTTGAAAGCCGAATTATCACCGCAACCAATAGTACACCATCCCTTTAAGAACCCAGGAAGACCATGTCTCTTTTTTATTTTTTATTTTTTATATTATTATTATTAGAATTCTATGCCTTTTCATATTTCATAAGAGGTTTCTCGTCATCTCAAAAAATAATCACATAAAATCGTTGGAAACCTCAAGCCTCAATCCAACCAAAAGTGTACCATCCCTTTAATATTTCAATTCAATATCAAAAACATTGTCAGCATGAAAGGCCATGAGACTTTTAAGATTTTTTTCTTGCATTCATTTATCAAAATGTCACAATGGACGGAAAGACGAACAAAGAATTTCATTAATATATCTCATTGTCCAAATGTGTACCTTCTGCTTTCAACCACTTTATATGTTGGAAACAAGCTTCAAGTTCTATACACCTAATTCAATTTGTTCTAGTAGAATACAGGTTAATTGATTATCATATCACATGTACGGATGCTTGCCAGTATGGTAATACTTTATGAGTAATCGTGAACTTGTCCTGTAATAAAGTATTAGAGTGTTTCCATCATTGCCACTGACCGGAAGTTCGACAAAATATGTGTTAAAGTTGACTCTATCGGTTTATCTGCGATCGAATCTATATAAGAATTTTTTGTAACTGATTTCTATTAGCATTGCAATTTTTTATGCATTTTTCCTCGTCTTCCTTCCCAAAAATGGGTCTTCCCTTGAAGTGTACACCAATTTTCACTGAATATCTTATTTTTCAAAGAGATGAATAAGAATAAGATGATCATTCGCATTAACTTACTACTTTCTTGTAATAACCTGTCAACAACATCTTTCTTTTCTTTTCATTTTTTTAGTCTTATTTCCAATAAAACATTGGTTTTATTGAATTTTAGTTTGATATATAGGTTATTTACTTGCTCCCTTTCAGCCCCAGTGTTTTTGTTCATGTGATTATTATATATTACATTTATTTTGTAATAGTTGCATTTGGAAGAATTTGTGATATTAAAGATACATTTCATTCGCATTGAATTGAATTGAAATGAATTCTTCCAAATAAAGCCAACGTAGATATATGCAGTTGTAGTTGCATTTGAATGAATTTGTGATATTAAAATCACAATTTCATTCGAAATGAATTGAACTGAAATGAATTCTTCCGAATAAAGTCAACGTTTGAAAGTGCACTGGCTCTCAGTCATGGAAATTTGAGGAATGATTTCGTGATTAATTTGTGTTCCGTCAGGGCGGTGAAGCTCTCGAGTCCCAACATCAACAACCTGATCATCCTAGGAGGCATCATGACCTTCCTGGCCGTCATCCTCATGGGAGCCGACGAGAACGTCGTCGACCTCGATCGAATGGACGACATCTGCAAGGTCAGTCAAAGTCAAGATAACGAAAATATTGGTATTTTGAAGAACGACGAGAAATCTGATGTTTACCGACTTCTTGAGGGACCGCCGACGCCCAAGAAGGTCGGCTGTACACAAACACGACAATCCAAACGTTTGCCTTTCAGCTCGACTCTTCCCAATTATATTCTTTTTTTAATGATTGTTCTTGAGATATTTGAATTTTCCTCGTCACATACTCATACACTCATATATATATTTTTTCATATAATTTATTTTGATTCACTCCTTTGCATTCATGTATACATCATCAGGTATACATCACACATACATATAAAAATGTATTATTGTTTGTGTGTGTGTGTGTGTATGTGTGCATGTGTATGTGTGGTAGTGGTATGTATAATGTTATACGGCCTATATGTAATTCGATTAGAAGTATATATAACTCCACAATGAGCAGTTGGATAGTAAAACTCGTCAACAGCAATGAAAACCTTTAAACATACATATCGAACAATATGTGCAGACATGTAAAAAAAAAGTATTCATGTATTCATTCATAATGACGGAAGGTTTGTATATATATATATATATATATATATATATATATATATATATATATATATATATATATATATATATATATATAAATGTATAAATATATATATACATATATAATATGGAATGCATGTGTATACGATATAATGTGCATGTGTAGATTTGTGCGCCACCACTCGTGTAGTTAAAAAACGGGAAAGGTCGTCTGACCCGTGTACGCCATTGCGTCTACCGAGGAGGGTGTACTCTCCTAACGAGTGTACTAAAAAAGAAAAGAAAGAAAAAACCTTAATGGTCGTACATGTATCATTCAAATATGCCACTGACTTCCCTCTCCCCCCCCCCCCCTCTCTCTCTCTCTTTCTCTTTCTTTCTCTTCTCTTCTTTACAGGCACGTCTTTGGGTGCTGTCTTTGGGATTTACGCTGGCATTCGGCGCGATGTTCTCGAAAACCTTCCGTGTCCACAAGATATTCATCAATAAGAAATTACAAAAGAGGGTAAGAGAAAAGCGCTATCGCATCAGCCTTCACTCCTAACGGTAGGTCACGAGAAGGCCGAAAGAAAGGGCTAAAGATTAATTCTCTATTCTTCTATAATTAGATGATTCGAGTATCTTCTCGGATTGCCTTCTGTATCTGTACTGATTCTTTCTTTAATCTTCTTCTTTATTTCTTTCTCCTCAAATCTTGTGCAGAGGTTAACTCAAAAAGTCCTCCGATTATCAATTTCAGACTTATACCATATTTGTATCATGTGCTTACTACGACAGATCTAGTTTACTGCTGTATTTTTCAATCGACGTAAATGTGTGACATAATTATATGCATTAGCACCTTATTTGAGCTGTGGTACAAAGATTAATCCTTATATGATATTTATACATACAGTATACAATAACAGTAGTTGCATGATATTATAACAAAATAGATGAAGACATTCTTAGCATCTTAGCGTATATGAAATAAATGATTATGCCATAATCTTGAAAAAAAAAATATACCAGGGAATTGAAATCGAATTAAGCTGAAGAAAATGAACTAGCAAACAGCCTCTGCTAACAAGCAATAATGATATGGGCGTCTTAACATGATACACAAGAATCCGATAAGAGCAAAAGAAAATACAAAAAAACAGTTATCCAAGAGAGAGAGAGAGAGAGAAAAAGGAAAGATACGCGGTATGAATATATGGAGTGCGAATTAGATCGCAGTTCATGTCGATATTTGCTTTAAAGTAAGTTTGTATACGATGGAACGACAGCCTCTGTAGTATTGTCCTGTCATTACCCAGGTATCATGTAGAATTCGCGTGTCTATGCACGTGCTATAATGTGTGTGTTTATGTCGTGTGTATACTTTATGGTGAAATTCTGCCTTAATTGTCCAGTTCTATTCTCTGTACGGCATAATTATGATTACGATAGTCCTTGTATACTGATTTGGATACATGTGGAGCCTTGCACTGTCTACGCTGTTATCGTAGATTTCAGAACAACAAGCTTACTTACCTTTCATCAGTGTGACGTCCCTCGATCTTGATGGAAGGGTGTTATTGGATGGGATATTGCTCATTTTCTGTCGTATTTATTTTGCCTTCATTATTTTCTTCGGCATTACTCTCTGCTTCTATCAAATCAATGATAATCTGTTTTTTTTTTCTTTTTTTTTCTTTTTTTTTCTTTTTTAAAATCAGATTGTGTGTTTGCTCGAGAACAACTCCGAACTATATAACATTCAGATTCTTTTGGGAAAATGGAACGTAAGCCCCTATACTCAAACATGAAATACGAAAATGGCTGAGTGCATAACTTGTGTACCTGGCGTGCATGCTTTCCTGTGATTTACTTACTAAGTAGTCATAAACTCGATTAAAGGGGACCCCCGGATGATTTTCAGACGCTCATTAAGTATTTGAACAACTATAAATTACATGTATTTATACTGAGTACAGAGTTTCAGAATTTATAGTGATTGGGATGAGGAATAAGAATGTCTGGGGGGTGTTTCATCAACGTTTGTCAGCGCTGACAAGTTGTCAGCGGTGACAATTTCTGCAAAATCCTTGGTTTTGATTGGATGAGATGCTCTGGTCACTGACTGTTACTATGGTGATTGTCAGCGATGACAAATTTTTGCGCTGACAAACGTTGATGAAACACCCCCCTGTTTAATCTAACGTCCTATGTTCGTTACACAGTGCATTGCATGGGTAATTTCAGGACAGTCTAAAACTTTGGTGTCTGACACAAGTCTATACAATGTAGGCCTACACGTGAAACTCGCAACCTTCTTTGTAAACAGCATGAGATGAAGACGTATTCTGTTCTGTCTTGTTTTATCATAATCTCTAGTCAGTCAAGGACGTACAGTTGGTGGCCATGGTCGGCGGATTTGTCCTGATCGATGTCATCTACCTCCTCGTCTGGGAGATCATGAAGCCCTTGAAGGCGGTCACCATGAGGTTCGAGTCGAGCGTAAGTCAATTCTGGCCACTGTGCATAAATAATAATTATGAATCAACGAAGTTGATTCCAAACTCGGATGGCGCATGCGCTACTTGCTGGAAAGTTCAAGAATAAGAAGTGTAAAGCGTGTTAAACAGGGGCCGCAGCCCATTTCCCCCCCCCCCCCAACTTTTTATTTTGGCTAGGCCAAAAAAAGAAAGAAAGAAAGAAAGAAAGGTATCGGAAAAATCGCAAATCCATCAATTTCCAAAGGTTCCGTCTTCAGATTCTTCCCGTCTGTCTAATGCGACGGCGGGAGAGGGGAGGGGGATGCTGGTCAATGCCCCCTTAAAAAGAAGGTGAATATTACTGTTTTCACACACACACACACACACACACACACACACACACACACACACACATACACGCACGCACACACACACACACACACACAACACGATACACACAGGAAGTGACTCATGCTAATCTGCGTGGTTTTGAACTGGTTAAGCTTTAGTTTCAGTTTGTTTCATTTATCCACTAGTACAAATGAAATCACTCCGACAAGATTTACAATTTTCTCGTCAAAATATCAACAAGAGTACGCTGAAGAAATAGACACAATAGCATGTATGACATACGTAAATTATATGTCATCTCTTTTTTTTTAAGGTATACAGGTGGAGGAGACCGTTATCGATTGCCTGACTAGGATAACTGTTTGTTTTATAGGCCCGCGAAGTAACTGGTAAGGGTGTATCATTAAACATTCAGTCCGAAAATCATGATTAGATAAGACTCTACACTGATTGAGGGGGGGGGGGGGGTAACGTGTGATGGATGTTAAACTACTGTAACACTATACAAGAGATCAAATAATACACTAAATAATATATTATGCTACGCAAGGCTGCTCATTAAAGTGAGAAAAAAAAAACCATCGCACGCTTATTTTTCTAGCATACACTATCATAACTATCGAACATGTTTGGATAGCGCGGAATGGAGTCACCAACCATGAACATTACTTCCAAAGGCTTTCCATCAAACTCGCAGTTTTCAAATTAGCCTTGCTCTGATTATGTAGTTACAGTTTGCAGTTATTGTACCTATGCCTTTGTTTAAATCACGTCCGTTAACATACGACGTGCTGTATTGATAAAACAAATAATGAAAGGTTCGCTTTCGCGCAATTGTGTAAGATTCCTATCAGGCGAAAGCTTGATGTAGTTGAGTAGAGCATTACTTTTTCTTTTTCTTTTTTTTTTTTTTTTGCCTGTTCACGACTGTAAATAAAATGGACCGTCCCCAGCCCTAAGAAATTACTTTCTCCTACAGAGATATTAGAATTAAGTTGGGGGGAAAGGTTCATGCAAAACCAGCATTCGCTGGATAAGGAAAACCAAGCTGCTGCATGTGATTGATGACGGTGGATTTCTCTACATGATGAACTTCTATTTCAAGCCTCGTCAAGCTTTCACGTGAATTAAGGGACTAAATACTTGTTTCGGCGTAGACTCACAAGGCACGTGAATTTTCTTTTCTTTTCTTTTCTTTAAAAAAAAAATGAAAATGTAGTTTATTTTTATGGACCTCTGAGCCGGATTTGAGCAGAAGCATCCCTGGCAAATGTTAAGACTGAAGTAAAAAAAAAAAAAAAGAATGGTTTATTGTGTACACGAGGTATGAGAGGCATGGATTTTTCCTGGATGAGTATGTATTGTTAAATGGACTGTACAGTACTGGCTGAGGTGAGAATTCAGCTTGTAACGTTTTGCGAGATATTTAGAAACAACTCTATGAAATGTTAAAGAGCATACAATTCTAAGAGGAATCAAACAGTTATTTGATGAAAATCGGTTTTGAAATGACTGAGATATCTAAAACAAGGTAAAACAAAGACCTCCTAATAAAAGTCGTGGCCTGTCAATTTTATTAGGATCGCCTTTTTGATATCTCAGCCATTCCAAGACCAATTTTTATCAAATGAACCTTGAATTCTTCTTGAAATTACATGCTGTTTCATATTTCATTTGAGGAATAAAGGTTTCTCGTATCTTAACCTGAATCCTCACCTCAACTAGTACTGTACAGTCCCTTTAAATTCTTATTATGATGTATATTTTGCATACGTGTCCCTATGAAGAATGTGTTTACCGGCATGAGACCTGAGGCTATATTTCATTAAAAAAGTTGCCAAGATGATGACAACTCTTGCTGCAATGGTAAATGCATGTGGTAATAGCTAGATTCTTGTTTTCTGAGTGTCTGTTGGTACGGGAAGTTGCTATTTTAGCAAGAATTATCGTAACATCCTTTTTTTTAATGAAACGATATCTCGCAAGTTGTGGCTCGTATGCCCCTCCTTCATTATTGTAGAAGTTGATCGCAAAATGTCTTTAATCCATTCTCGTTAATTTGAGATATTTGCGATTGAAGCTGCTAAAAACAAGGGAAATAAATGATATGAAACTGTGGGATATTCTTAATCATAAATTCAAGAATATTCCTAGTTATGTAACAAGTGAGGTATCACCGGAAATGTTTTATTTTGCTCCATCTGATGATAGAATTACTTTAAAATGTCTAAATTTTGAAACTTAAACTTGTTTTGCGATCAAACTTGTTTTGCGATCAAACTTGTTTTACGATCAATTTCTCTATCTCTTCTACAGGCCGTGGCCTCGGCTGACCGGCTGATCGTACCCGAGCGCCTGGTGTGCCGGCGGGAAGATGTTAGTAGCATCTCTTGGCTATCCGGAATCTACATCTTTAAAGGCATCCTCCTCCTCTTTGGCCTCTTTCTAGGTAAGATTTTAGATTTGGGACACCAGATACTCCTCTCCTCTCCCCTCTTTCTTGTTAATGAGATGGTATAGTATTAGTTGAGATGATGATTCAGCTTTTAAATTTTTGCGAGATATTTAGAAACCACTTTTGCGAGATATTTAGAAACCACTTTTGAAATGTTAAAGAGCATAAAATTCTAAGGGGAATTTAAAGTTTATTTAATGAAAAGCGGTTTTGAAATGGCTGAGATATCCAAACACAAAGCGTCCCACCTTTTATTAAGATCGCTTTGTGTTGGATATCTTGGCCATTTCAAAACTAATTAAACCTTTAATTCCTCTTTGAAGTCCTCTTTGAATTATATGCTCTTCATATTTCATTAAAAGGTTTCTCATTACCTCACGACAAAAAGATGGAAACCTGCACCCCCATCTTAATCAAATCAATACCATCCGTTTAATGTCATGATGCTGCTTGCAAAACAGAGCCTATGCTCACCTGAGGTCCTCATCTCCTGGCATCTTACGGGATTCCCACTATATCATTTCCCTTTGAATTTCAGCTTCCAACTTCAAATGCAATTTCAATTTCTAATTCTGTTTCAATTTAGATTTCAATTTCAATGTTGGTTTCAATTTCAGTTTAAAAAATTCAAATCTATTTCTTCAACTTTTTCAAGAATGTACTGCACAAACAAAAATACGATGGTAATACGTGAATATTGTTTCTACGGATTTTTTTTCTTTTAATCAAATCAAATTTTCTATTAAACATGGAATTCTTGAAAAATCTAATAGATAATTTGAATAAAATATAAAGTAGTGTGTGATAATCTTCCTCCTTTGATTACTTGTGTGTGTGTTCCCGTCTTTGTTAACAAATTATGTATCTAAAGAGGATATAATTACTATGACAATGAAAATGGCCGTTATGATAATATCAATAATACTTGAAACTGCGCTACTTCTGGATCTAATACATCTTGTTGATAAAAAGAGCTAATGATAATGATGATGACGTCAACAACGTATAACAGGTAATGGCCTTTTCACATGGGCGGACATGCAGGTATTTAGCGGCAACTGCAGTGAAAGTAAACTCACGATCAGTGTACAATTTTTGGAGACGAAAATGTCTACTTTTCTTCCGTAATTGCCTTTGAAATTTCAGATATGGTCCATATTAACATTTCTGACAGAAGATATAATAAATTACGTTAAAGAATAGTAGATCAAGGATTTTTTTTTTTGAAAGTCGACGCAGTGTAATTTTGTACACTGTATGCACAGCATTCACATTGATTCACGACACTCCAGCTCCGCACATGTAGACCTACGTGTACTATAACAGGGAGGTTTTCTCTCACCTCCCTGATTATAAACAGGTGAGCTGTTTGTTTTCACTCCAGTTGTATCGGAAGTGACGTATACCCGATCATGAGAATTGAGACAAAGTTTCTTCTTTCTTTTTATTCCGTTTCATTTCATTCCTGTAATTGTTTTGGTAGATAACGGAAGTGTGGAGTAACAGAAAATAGAATGACATGTTATTAAAATGATGTCCGTCTATCAGGTTTTAACTTTATTGTCAAGTTCATGAACATTGAATCGCGATAAAGGGCTTTGTATATGTGGCCCTGCTTGGCTTTTACCATGTTATTTGTTGATCAGGCTTCATTCTCTCTTACGAGGACAGTTTATAAATACACAAAGCAAGCTGCTGCAGTGTGTTCATGAATGTGTTCTTAATGATGCGAAGAGTTTCATCGCAAAACGAGTTAACTCCATTCTTGTCATTTGAGGTTTTTGCAACTAAATCTGATATAGATACAAAGAAAATATTAGGGAAATATGAAATAATTTTAAATTTAACTTCACGAATATGATTTTCTTATTATGGTACTTGTTAGGTATCATTGGAAAGGTTATGTTGAATGATAGTTGATTTACTTTCCAACGTTTAAATATGACGCTTAATCCGTTTTGCGACTAGACTCTTCATGTGTTCAAGAATGTTTAATGTTAACCCTGTGTTTCTCATTAATCATTACCAATAATCAGCGTATGAAACGAGGGCTGTCAAGATTCGCGCTCTCAACGACGCAAAGTACATCGGCATTTCCGTCTACAACGTGTTCATCTTGTCGGCAGTAGGGGCTCTGTTCAACGTGGTGATGGACCCGGAAGACTTCACATTGGTGTACATAGTGACCGGTCTGTGTGTCGTCATATGCGCCACTGCCACACTCTTGGTCATATTTCTACCCAAGGTATGGAGCATTTCACACCACCTACCTCTTGCACGTTCGCCGTATAAGAACAAAGTGTAATGAGCCGACAGAGTCAAATGACATGGGGAACTCTTCCACTTAACGATGAAAACAAAGCGATGAGAAAACAACAACGAACAGGGCAAATTACTAATGACAGAAACGAATAAAATCTAATCCGAATATTCTTCACTAGTGGATGGCATGTTCAGGATGAAGGCTTGTTTTGATGTTATTGTTTTTCTTATGTCAAGGACCTATAGAGAACCAACAGGCCTACTGACAGTACTGAATAGCATAATGTATAACACTTCCTAAGACAGGTTATTAAGCTGCAAATTCATGTTGATTAAACGTCAGGTCTCTATTATTATCATTACTATTATTATTGTTATTGTTATTGTTATTATTATTATTATTATTATTATTATTATTATTATTATTATTATTATTATCATTATTATCATCATCATCATTATTATTACTATTATCATGGTAACTAGGCATCATGACATTTTCAGTACGCGCACGCGCAACTTTCACGTTTCTGCCCCACGTGCTCGCAGGTCATTGACGTGGTAAAGAACCCGGATGGTCCGCGGGTGTCGACACTGCCTGATGAGGGATCGAGCAATTACACCTGCCACACTACCGCGCTGGACAAAAAGAAATTCACCATCAAAACTCTCTCTGCCAAAGTTGGAGACGGGTACGTTTGTTTCCTTATCTTTATACTTGCCTTTGTTTTTCCACGACATGCATCTAGTGAAACATAACAAAATAAGTCATCATTGACATCTAATGCGAGCACTGACTATAGGGTTCAGAAACGTGGGTCCTAATGATACAGTAGTCTCATTTTTGCAGTCTTAGCATCCCTGACATGAAACACAAATGGCGAGTTTAGTCCATTTAAAGCGAAATAAGTAAATAGGAAAGGCTTAGGTTCAATGCAAGACTTTACTAAAATGCCACAAGTGATCATAAAAGCAAGACTGCCCCCATAAATAGGAAAATTTGCATAAGATCATTTCATTATACGTGTTCATGTGGGGTCATCCCCCGAGATCAAGACCCACGAGTCACACAGCTCACGAGTCATACAGCCCATGAGTTCGATACTAGGCAAATAAGGCCCGTGAATTCGACACTACGTAAAAACAGCCCACGAGTTCGACATTACAACACGGGGCTTTATGTGTTGGTCTCGTGGTCCTTGTTCCCAGGGCCTTGAAATGTTTTCTCAGTGTCGAACTCATGGGCTGTATGAATAGTGGGTTGTATATAATTCGCAGACTGTAATATGACTTTACGAGCTGTCTGACTCGTGGGCTGTATGATTAGTGGGTGTAGAACTCGTGACGTGCACACGTTCATCCCAGGCGCCCATGGCGTAAAAGTCTAAAATTTAATTTGCGTTAGGTGGAACTCTTCCTTTGCCTTATCATTTTCGGGTCACTATCAAACATTTTAGGCTCAATCATCGAGCAAATAAAACCTACTTAAAAAAAAATAATAAAACACACACACACACACTTCACATCGACTCTACAATAATCGAATGCGAAGGATATAGTTTCTTTTTTGATCAAGTATTTAACAAAATGATTAAGTGAATATTGTATTCGAGGGAGTTGAAGAAATGTGTGGTGGTAACATCATATAAGTCGAATTGGGTACGAGTTGTCTCATGTATACATTATTATACAAATACGTATATATCACTTTTCCGTGTAAACTATTTGACTGTTCAATGACACAATTTGTAATATGGTTTATGAAAGGCAAATGGGCGTAACGATTGCTGTCATGACAACCGATCTCGTTTCTCCGCAGGGAGTCGTCGATGCCGCCCTCCGCGGCCATGGAAAACTCTTCCAGGGATGCGTGGAATTAGGGAGTTGATAGATGAGGGCGCCAAACACCAACATTGATTACTGTGTAAGGGTCAGAAAACGTTCCCTTGAGGATTGATCAAGACAATGAAGAAGTTGGGTAAAATCGTTTCAAAGAAAAGAAAAACAGAGAAGAAAATAAGAAGAGAGGGATGCCAGTTTCAAAGGCATCCAGTTAGTGAGCTACCTCATCCAGGTGAGAATGACTTCTTTTTACAAAATCCTCCCCTTTTTGGAAGCCAGATGGGCAAGCTCACGTCTGCACATTTGGAGGAAAGACGACAGTTTCCGCTCATAGCTGAGGCAAAAATTGGCACGGACATTAATCTGCCTTTTGAGGATATGTAAGCGGAGTATGATCAGAACTCTTCTCACTTGGACATATAATCTTGACAGAAGTGAAAACAAAAAGTTGATATACTTAGACACCAAGCACAATAGACGTTGGTATTTTGTGTCTTTCACATAATTTGTTTTTTCACACTTTTCCTTATTGGAAATTGTTCATAGATGTTAGATAAGAAGGTTGGACAGAGCTTCATAGGAAAAAAATGGAAAGATATTATATGTGTATATAATTATAAATCATTTATCGTCTCGTCGTGACGAGTTACCATATCACTATTCTAACTCTTATAAATATCACCTAGTACACCAAACGTAATGAACAATATATTGTGAAATCGTCTTTTATTTTGTGGTAACTGTGGTGCAAAGAATGATCGAAGCGACTGGTCGCTTTCCCCGAGTATCCACATTTAATGATGCTGATGACTACGTAGTCACTTCCTTCCTTCCTTTCTTTTTTTTTTCTTTTTTGTTGTCTTCATCGGGAAACCACAGCAATTTATGTTTCGTTCGATTTTCACAAAATAAACTTCAACTAGAACCAAAGCTCATCAAAATTAATGCAAACGTAGCAAATGCATAGCTGCACTATTCTACGGGAATATCACGTACTTTTTATTTTTTTTTTTCTATCCAGTAGAGCAGAACATTAAAGCAAAGGTAGAAACACTCTGAATACATTTGAACTTTATACATTTTGAGTGAGTGCAATCTATTCACGTCCCCTGCACGGGCAAAAATATTCTTGTTGTGTCTTATATACCCTAGTCTTACTCTTATAGTCTTATAGTCTTACTGTGTTATCACATTTAAACACCACAGCACAACCGCGCCAAAATGAATTTGCTATCGCACACAAACGAGCTGCCGATGGTAATGAGGCAGTTAATAGAATGTCAGTCATGTCACCTTGAGGAGAGTTAGATCAAAACTTTCAGGCGATAGAGACGTGAGAGAAGATGGTTGATATAACGAGTGTGGTCTTTGGTCTCTGTATCTCTATCTTTCTTATTACCCCCCCCCCCCTTCTCTCTCTCTCTTTTTCTTGTTCTATAACATCTCTTCCTTCTGTCTACATATCATATCACTTTTGGGTCTATGTAACCTGACAGGTTTTTTTTTTTTTTTATTAAGTCAGAATGTTATTTTCTTTCTGCCTGTCATTTCACATCTCCGCTATAATACGTCAATATATGAAATGCTGGATTGATCAAACTCACTTCGGTATTTCTTTCTGTAATTCCTCTACCCGTTTTTCTCTATTCAATAGGGTACCTGTCTACCAAAGTCCTATCTCTGCACTTTGTAGCATCTGTCGTTCTGTTAGTATGTCTTTCTTTATGTCATGCGATATCATTGTTAATTTTCAGTACATAATAATATTCAATGTATTACAGTGTTGTAAACTGGTGATGTGAAGAAGATATCAACCCGTGGGGTGGAAAAAGTAATGCAAATTCACCACCCCCCCCCCCGCACCTCTACCACCATCACCAAAGAATACAGAGAGATAACGTCTACCATATTGATGCAAAATAATGCGAACGACTTGAGTAACCCTTTCTGCACCAGGGACTTTGTGTAGGTGTTTACAACGCTTTGGGGTATCCTATAGGTCTGTCGGTATTCAAAGCACGCAAAGGGTTAAAGGGAAGAGAAGCCCCCAAAATACGTATATATGAATTGAGTACAGGAGCAGAAGTGGTTGTAGAACGCACAAGTGAAGTTTCAGGAAAATCGGACATTCCGTTCAAAAGTTATGAATTGTTGAAGTTTTGGAACAGCTATTCCTGGCTAAGAAGCGTACATCAATTCGTGATGTCATATAGCATGACAACAAAATGAAATATAAAAGGGGAATACAACGTATTTCAATTTTTCTAGCATATGGGAGGAGCACTTGGTTTATCTCTTTCAGACGGCAGGGGGAAATGATACTACCTCCAGTTTATGTTAGTAACAAATGAAATGAATGTGTACTTTATATGAAAAAAAAAAGATTTTGTAGAGTTCTATTCATATTTGGATATGATGTAAACGGGTGCTGTTCGTTATTCCGAAGGTTCGTTATTCCGAAGGGTCGTTATTCCGAAGGGTCGTTAATCCGAAACATGCAAATTCCCTATACCTAGAGGTTCGTTACTCCGAAAATGAAAAAGGGTTCGGTAATCCGAAAATTTGTGGCGATATTCCGAAGGTTCGTTATTCCGAAGATTGGTTAATCCGAAAATGAAATTCGGAACAATGAACCTTCGGAATAACGAATCTTAGGAATAAAGAGCCTTCGGAATAACGAAACTTCGGAATAACGAGCTGTAACCGATGTAAACAACAGAATGTTCTTGATAAACTAGCTGTAAAATTGTATTTTCTAGGGTTTTTTTTTATTTCTGCTTCATTTTAGTCCCTTTCATATTCATCACATTCTGTTTCATTTCTGTTTAGTTTCAATTCGATTGATTTTACATTTTATTATATACTTTATCTGATCTTAATCTGATGTACTGTGATGTTACTTTATCTATTCCCTTCGTTTTTTCTCTTCCACTCCATCTCAGTTCGCTTGTTTTCTTTTTTATTTCCTGTCACCTTCTTTCATTTTATTTATTTCATTTCATTTCTATACAATTTTATTTTATTTTAAACTTTCTTTTCAAACAAAATACTTTCAAGCAAGACGCAGGGATGAGACATATATTTCCGTACATATTTCTTGTTAGACAGAGTGTTGATTTGTATTTTCAAGATATGCGTATTATTCGGTGAATAAAAATCTAAACAAATGACTCCAACATCAACGTGCAGTGCTTTACAGTACAATCTAACATCACGTTCACACGATCTTTGATGAAAGTAGAATGAAATGAAACAAGCAGAATGGTGGAAGATTTACTTGTTTAATCAAATTGGACGTGAAATGATAAGTAACTTTATTTCAAAATTGGACATGAAATGGAAAAATAATTTCATTTCACATTGGACATAAAATGAGAAAGTAACTCTATTTCAAATTGGACATGATATGAGACAGCAGCTTTATTTTAGATTGCACATACATGAAATAAGAAAGGATCTTTACTTCAAATTGGACATAGAATGAGAAAGTAACTTAATTTTAAATGTTTGCATGAAATGAAAATGTAATTTTATCTTAAAATGACACATGAAATCAGAAAGTAACTTTTTTTAAATAGCACATGAAATGAGAAGGTAACTTTGTTTCAAATCGGACATGAAATGAAAAAGTCACTTTATTTCAATTTGGACATGAAATGAGAAAGTATCTTCATTTCAAATTTGGACATGAAATGAGAAAGTAATTTTATTTGTCAAATCTGAAAATAAACAACATATTACCTCCCCCTCCGCAGCAATTGGAATAATTGTTGTGGTATAACAGCACGGCAATAACATGCCACGAAAGATTAAAGATAATATTCTGGTAAATTCCATTTAAGATTGTAAGAATATGTAAGGCAGATTATATAGTGAAATCGATTGCAGACTAGTGAGGCGATGACGTCATTACCTCATTTGCATAATAATAATAATAATAATAATAATGATAATAATAATAACAACAAATTCTTATGTAGCGCATTTCAGATTTGAAAAGAATTTCAGTGCGCTTTAAAAAAAAAAAATTATAACGTAATACAAAATACAATCAAAAAAAAAAATTCCATCTTTAATTTGCGACCAAAATCACAGTTTTCTTAAATATTGCAAACAAAATTGTATGTAATTTTTTCACTCTATGTCCGATTCATATATACCGCTTTACCGTCTTCTTTACGTTTGTTTACCAAAATGATGTTTGAGAAAGTTTTTTGTTTGACATGATTCATAATGACGAAGGAATTACTGTGATATATACATATGTATATATATATATATATATATATATATATATATATATATATATATATACATATCAAGCAAATTGGATAAACAGTGATTACCGTTTCCACTTTGATTGTGTTTATTCGTCCGTTTGGCATGCATGCACGCAATGACATGGTATGGTGAAATTCAGAATGAATGTCGTTTGTTTTGAGTGTTTGCAGTTTTCTGCGTGGGGTTGTGTGATGTTATGTGTACGCGTATAAAGTTGCGAAAATACATGACGTGCATGCGTGGACCATGCAGGTGCAGGTGCGAGCGTCTCCAGAAATTACGTTTGAAGAAGAAACGGACATGAACATTGTTTTTGTAATGTTGTAATTTCGTCTATGCTAATTATTTTGATTATGGGTTGAATTATTGGATAAATTTGGCGTCGTCCATTACTCACTGCTGACTGACCTCTACATACCTCGTCTACTATCAGACTGCAGCTCTTAGATTAATAGCGCCACCATGAGCTCTGCGGCAGGAACGTGACAGTCTATGTACATGTATGTTCGAGCTGAATCCCAAACCAACGGTGTATCTCTCTAGAGTTGCAATTTGGTAAACCCCTCAAAATTTAAACAAGTCTAGTTGAAGCTGAACAACAACCAACGTCGACATAGTAATCTAAAACATTTACGCCACCATGAATACCTGCAGATGGAGCTGAAAACGAAACAACGACACCAACAATTATAGTGTTTACGAGAAAGTGGATTCATCGGAAATCTCAGACGGGGAAACGAGAATTCAATGCAATCGGCAAAATTGAATGTCATGTCCTTGTTGTCTGGGTAGAAAAAAGGGGTTTGTGTCTAAGGAGAAATGCAGGATGGGAAGTAACCTCGTTCGAGACACTTAAAGTGAAGAATCCATTCCAACTAACAGTAGAAATATCAAATGAATGGTGAATGTTTCGTGAGAATCGTACAGGGAATAAGAAAGTTATGAAACGGTTTAAGTTTCACATCTTTGCATCAAACAACTGAATTATCAGTCTCAGTTATGAAATGTTAAATAGGCAAACAAGTGAATTATCAGTCTCAGTTATGAAGTGTTAAAAAGAATATAGTTTTAAGAGAAATTCAAAGTTTGTTTGATGAAAATAGGTTGGGAAATGGCTGAGATATAATCCATAAACAAAATAAACGAAGTGATCCTAATAAAAGTTGGAACCCACCTTTTATTAGGATCGCTCTATTTTGGATATCTCGGCCAGTTTAAACCCGATTTTCATCGAAGAAACTTTGAATTCCTCTTAGAATTATAATTGTTATGCTCTTTCATTTTTCATGAGTGGTTTCTCGTTATCTCAAAAAAGCATCCTCAGAAAACAATGAAAACCTCAAGCCCCATCTCAACCGAAAGGTTACGGTACCATCCCTTTAAACGTTTGTTTTCACTGACTGTATTGATTTTTCCTGAAAACACATTACTGCAACGGCATCACACTCTATAACAAATTGATTCGAATTCTTTCTTCTTTTTTTTTTTGATTCAGTATCACAAGAGATAAATCAACGAAAAGTCGTGGTAGTAACAGCAGTAACAGCAGAAGAAGAAGAAATTGCGACAGATTTCACAATTGCCACTTTTCTTTGCTTCTCATTTGATACCAAGAAGGACTGTCTTCATAATTCTATACAGTTCAATATAGACCAGACCCGTGTCCATATCTAGCTACAAACTCCCAAAGTTATGGCAGTTGTAATCATTGTGTATATTGTTGTGTTTATACGATATTCCATAAAGCAATCTGTGCGGTCAGCTTCAAGCTAAACAACGCCCGACGTCGACGGAGGTCCAATCATTGGCAGACGATTATACCTCGTGAGAAACGGAAAATGAATTGCAAAAACTTGGTGCGTACAGATGAAGGTCGACGTCCGGAGGAGGTAGTTGTAGTAGAACCATCTTTTCCCCTCCTTTTTTTTTTTTTTCAGAGGGCGTCTTTCAAGCTTTAAGGATTTATCCTTATATACAGTATATTTCTTCTCTCTTTTTTCTTCTGCAAAACACACACTCTCTCTCGCCAATCTATTAAAAGAAGTTAAAATCCGAATCGTGTGTGTACGTGTATATAATATCCTCGCAGTTCTCTTCCTTTCTTTTGAAAAAAAAAAATGCAAGAGAGAGAAAATGGAGAAAGAAGAAAAAGAAAGACAAGGGCAAGTCAGAGAATCAAAAGGGATGCATGCCGGTACTATAATTTCTCTTTATTTTTGTATTCCATGTTACAATATCGGCCTACTTCCTGATGTGTTCTTTTTCCCCCATTGTCTCATTAATTATTTCATTCATGAATTATTCTATTCATGCTCTTTTTGTTGGGGGGGGGCACTGAAATAGTTTCAACCAATCTAGTGATTGGAGATGATTTACTATAATAACATCATCATTCTTCATATATCTTTATCCAAATATGCTTACATTGTATCATGCCTTACGAATTTAGATGCACTTGAAGTGTTCTTGGTTTGCTTGTGTGTGTGTGGGTGTGTGTGTGTGGGTGTGTGTGTGTGTGTGTGTGTGTGTGTGTGTGTGCGTTTTAAATCATGCATCAAGTCAGCTTTCGTCGAGTCGTCGAGTTTACGAACAATTACGTTGTTATTAGATGGATACCACACTTCCTGTTTTGTTTTGTTTTCTTTCTTTCCTTCTTTCTTTCTTTCCGATGCCCACCTCCCATTAGAAATAAATGTGAAATGAGTATTAGAAATAAATGTGAAATTAGTATCAAAAAGAAAAGAATTGACACTACATGTGACGTGTCGTGGGCAAGTTAATAGGAGATATACACTTTAAATGATTACACCGATATGTTTCGGGCTCACATGTTTCATTAAAGTGAAGACTTTAGAAAATGAAACATTGAGAAAGAACTGATGTCGAGGCATAGTGCACATTTAGGTGGCCTTCCAAGAAAGTATAGTCAAATTTAAATTGAAGTTCAACAGACGGAAAAGCTAAGTGAGCGCCATCACCGCTTACAGCAATGTCTGGCTCCGAACGTAGAGGGATCACAATTCTCAGAGCCTCGAGCCATTGCTCCAAATACAACTCCGTACACTGAATATACGAACACACACGTAGAAGTGCGGGGACATTTTGGCGGACCACACACGGCGTTTTTCCTGCCCGACTCGTTGGGTGGGCTGCGCGGACTTCAATGGGCCACCCTGCGCGTCCGCGTTGGTCCGTACAGAAAATGGCGGGTGTGTATACACAAGTTCAGTTTGGCGGACGGTTACCCCGTGCCAATTAATCGCCATTTACCCGACTGTCACGATTTAACAACCCTCCTAAAAACGCGGGAGAATGCAGGCTGCAATTACACCCATCTCGAGATCCATCTCAAGTGTTTACCAGCGACACTATATCGTCAACCTCACGGGGCTGTTTTTGCAGTTGCCTTTGTTGTATTATTCGAGAGATCCTCAAGCCCGTGGAATGAACTCCAGTCAGAGTGTGACTGGTGGTCCGTTTGTCTCCGTCTTTCAGTGGGCAACGTCTGCGAGAACACGCAATTTCGATTCCCACCCCATGTATGCCCACTCTGTTCGATTTCGTCAGAACCCATCTTATTTGAAATCAGTATTGTTAAATCGATTCTCATCGCAAAACATGAAAGACATGACGAGAAAAAAAAAAATCCCCTTTGTAGTTAAAGACGGTTGGCATCATCATAACTTCTACCATATTCATATTTCTCTCTGACACAATGATCAGTGTAGAAGTAGATCCATATAAACACATTTATCGCACAATGAAATTTCTGCTTTCATTTTTTTCTCTCGTCTTTGATCTGCCTCTTAGAGGTTAGTGCGTCACTTTACGAAAATATAACTTCAATTTCCCCAGTGAACAATATACATGGGAAGAAGAAAATGAAATGATATTCAAGGCCAACATCTGGTGAACTGAAATATTTCGATAGGATAATCTGAATTCTGAGTGTACAGCATGCCATCATTTATTTTATTTTTTAAAGGACGATTTCAATAGGTGTATATACAAGCAACATAGCGCGAACCCCTCCGCTCCCTGTAGAACAAACACACTGAAATTGCATCATAATACAATCATATCAAACATGGGCAAGTAAGAACAATGGCCCGTTGCCAGATATGTTGCGTTTTAAAATGGAATGTGATTCTCCGAATGGCCGGAGGAGTTACCTATATAGTTCAGGAGGTTTTTATTATCGTTTAAAGAGCAACGGGTTTCTGCACATTTTACTCCTTATGCTATTACTTACATTGCCGAAATTTGGTCAAAGGGGACGTCCAAACGATTTTTATAATTTTACATCATTATTGTTGTCGTACATAAATCGACAGCTCCATGTATAGAATTGTGGAATTCATTGTGAGTCTTAAGCAGAGAAACCAATACTCTGCAGAAAAACCCAAAACAAATCACACTGAACAAGGATGATAACATATAGGAGGCTCACATATTTCCAGAAATAATGTAGCAATGTAATTCCATTACAATACCGCTTGTTTAACAAGTTCACCTGCGCAGAAAATCAATTATTGCAATTATTCATGCTTTCTTCTTTTGTTCTGCTTCCTTGAGCCCCACTCATGCATTCTTATGGTGAAGCTGCCATGTCATCATTATTGTTAATTGTGATTTATTATAAATTTTGAATACATTCTTATTCCTCACCCCAATCACATTAAATTCTGAAACTCTGTACATTCTAACCAATTTATAGTAAAAATGTTCAAGTGTAAGAGTCTGAACAAATAATCCTTAGGTCTCCTTTCAGCAGCGTGTTCTTTTGGCTACTTTTGAATTTTGAATTTGAATTTGAATTTGAATTTGAAATTTGACCTTTCGATGCACAAATTGGTAAATAACACAAGGGATTCAATGAATGACGGAATCAACTAAAAGCAATGCTTGTAAATATATAGGCCTACTATTTGGCCCATTCATAATTCATAAGTCATAATCATTAATAACAACATTCTCGAAACAAGTATGAATATGATGATGATATATAATTTTTGCTTACATTAGTATTGATTGTTCCATTGTTTGGTAATTGCGTGCTAATCATTATTGTTTGTTTGTTTGGTTTTATTTCTGCCTTTTTTTCAAATCATACATAACAAGAGAATACATATATTTTGAAAATAACATAACGAAGCATAAGCTTAACATAATGGGTCTTACAAATTAATTCAAAATACATACATACATTATGAACACAACAGTACTAGTATTCGATGTGTAAGACGATATATAAGACGTATAATATCGCAAAAAAAAACAACTTCAGAAGGAAATCATGAAAATAACAATCGTAAATTATAAAGGTGATGATTGATTATTCATTCAGAATATGTTATGTCGTTACAATAACCAAAATTTAGAAAAAATAGAAGAGGGATTTAAATTATTTGATTTGAGAATTGTGTATTTCTAGACATTGTAATAACAGAAAAGCAGGAGACCGCGATCATAAACAGCTGCTTGACATGGATCGAACTTAAATTTGACTTATATAACTGTGTAAGGGACATGTCTACAAAATAGAATGAATAATCAACCCCAAAATATTGTAATAATTTGTGAGGTAAAAGAGAATAGAGGGGAAAACTCAAAATAGTTTTCGTTTTATTGGCTTTCAAGAGGCATTTTCCCGAATATTACAAACAAACTATTACTATTACACCGTCCTGAGGTGAGTGCTGTGCTGTGCTGTACTATGCAGCGCGTGAATTACAATTTTGGTAATTTAACGTTTTGGCATATATGATTGGGTCTGTTTTTAGCATATTTGTGTGTCATGTGTGTGTCTGTAACATATTTCTGTTTGCAATATTAGTTTTGATGTGATCATGAGTATGATTTTAAAAAGATTATTGCCATTATTTATGTCATTCGCTGCAAGGCATGCAAACTTCGTTCTTACAGAAATAACAACGAAGATATCCATAGAGCAAAGAGTCACTTTTCATTACCAGTGACATCAGTTTATTCATCAAGCTGCTCGGGTAAAAGTATCTTTCCAGTAGCAAAACTTGCCGTAAGATCAGAAAAAGAAAGTGCCGCGTTATCTGGGGCAAAGCGGCGATCTAACAGAAGGAAATTCAAAAACAAGAGCAAGAAATCACAAAGAAAAGATTCTGTTTTACAAAACAGGGTGTAAGATATGTTGTTCCTGAAATGGAAACTGTCGGTCTAGTTAACCTATTTTATCCGCTGGGTCATCTCTCATAACCCAGATCAATTTAGGTTTCTAGATCACTCAGCGGGACCAAAACAATGGAGGCAAATTAGAGAGGGGAAAATCGCCCCATCCATAAAATGCACTGCATGCCTTTCCTTTCAAGTTCATCTCAGTGGGGTTTTCCCCCTCAAATTTTAATCTTTAAATGGCCCGTGGGATCAAATCTTATAACGTCATAATATCTTGATCCAAACCATCTCATTTCAGGTCTTAAAGGGAAGATAAACCCCAAGAGCAATGTGGATTGAGTGAAAGCAGCAACATTAGTAGAACACATCAGTGAAAGTTTGAAGAAAATCGGACAATCGATGCAAAAGTTATGAATTTTTAAAGTTGTGGTGTTGGAACCGCTGGATGAGGAGACTACTAGAGGTTATGACGTATGAGTGGACAACAATACCAAGAAAATATAAAGAAAATTCTACAAAAATCCATTTTTCATGAAAATTACAAATTCCATCAAATTGACATTGACATATGTTAGGGGTAGCAATTATTCCCCCTGCTTTCTGAAAGAGGTTGGTCCATTGCTCTTTCATAATTCTAGAAAAGTGAATTTTTGTTGAATTTCCTTTATATTTTCTTTGTATTGTTGTCCACTCATACGTCATATCCTCTAGTAGTCTCCTCATCCAGCGGTTTCAACACCAACACTTTAAAAATTCATAACTGTTGCATCGATTGTCAGATTTTCCTCAAACTTTCACTGATGTGTTCTACTAATGTTGCTGCTTTCACTCAATCCACATTGCTTTTGGGGTTTACCTTCCCTTTAATATAGAAAGTCATCATTATCATGCATGAAGGACTTGATAGCAAAAGGAGTTAACTCCATCTTTGTCAATTATCCGTGTTTTTTGTGTGTGTGTGTTTTTTTTTTTTTTTTTGTCGTTTTTGTATCATTCTGTAGGGAATATTTTTCTTTTTCTTTTGAAGTTTATTTATTTTTTGGGGTGAATTTCTTCTTTAAAGAAGAATCCACCCAAAAATGAATAAAATCCAAAAGAAAAAAGAGATTAAGAAAAATGACACTTTGAAATGTCAGTTTTTTCGGAAAACATTTTCTTGAAAACTCCTTATGAATATTCAAATGAGCGAGTTTATGATGTCATGCTCTCACAATTTTTCATACTTCTCATAAAATGTGACACTCAGGCAAAAAAAAATGTTGTTTTTAGCTAATACATGGGTAAAAAGCATATTCTCATACCAACATATATCAGAGGCAACATTTGTTCTTTTTTATTTTGGGTGGTTTTAAGGCAAGTTTTTTATATTTATACAGCTGAAATATGACATTTTTATCATTTCTGTAAATGAAATGAATTAGATTTTGTGAGAGCATGACATCATCAATTTGCTGATTTGAATATTCATAACGACTCGTGAAGAAGTGTTTTCCGAAAAAAAAAATCTGAAATTTCAGAATGTCATAACTTTCTTATTATTTATCCGATTCTTATCATTTTTGCACTGTTCTACAGAGATTTTTTTCCTCTTTCATATGAAATTGATAAATTTTTTGGAGTGGATTTCTCCTTCAGGACACGTCCTTGATTCACTTTCTCTTGTCTCTCAACGGATCCTTCTTTTTAGATTTTTCTTTGTCTTTGTCTCACGCATCCCCCACCCCGTAGTCCCTTCTCCATTTCTTTCTTCCCTTCTCTTATTGCCGCATTGCATTTTAGTGGCCTTTATATTATTCTGAACAAGGGCGCAGTATCAAACACATCCTGATGATAATGAGAATTTTCTCGTATTCATGGTGTATGTTATTTATTCGCTGCCCCGTGGTTCTGTCTCCGAGTCGAGCCGATCTCTCGTCAACAGCCGTAAGCCACCCGCCCGAGCGAGAGACAATCCCTGTCACGTGCGGTGTGTCGGTTTACCGTGTCCCTGAAACGAGGCATTCCTTGACACATTCTCCACACGAACCTAACTAGTATTCGGAGAATCCTGGGTATCTCTGCCAGTGTGTGGTCTGAGTATCCGTTACCCTCCGAAAAAAAAGAAGAAGCATAAAAACATAGAAGAAGAAGAAGAAGATAAAAAAGGAGGGAGGGGGGAGGGAATAAAAAGAAAGAACGGTAACTTCGTTGACGAACCATCTGTTGGAAGATTATGACTGATGCTCGACTGTCACTGCTGTTAGATGATAAAAGCAAGGAGCTTGATAAAAGATAGTCTTCGACGTCAACATCTCTGAAATTATAAGTTATATCTACCTTCTAAGAGAATTCGATACCAAAGGAGAACTATCGGCAAGACAACACCATTGTAATCGATCACACACGTTTCAGTTTCAGTTGGTTTTATATCTCCATGTGTACAAATTAAATCGTAATGGCAAAATCAACTATGTTCAAATCAAAATATATACAAGATAGAAGAGATAATCATCATGATTAGCTGTATAGCATAGGTCATACATATCATTGTATTTCAAAGCCATTTTTTATCATTTGCAAATGAAAAAAAAAATCCCCAGCCTTAATGCTTTCAGGCCAGTTTAAAGTTACTTTGAGAAGGAGCAAATATGACAAGCACAACAATGAAAATTTGGTCAAAATCGGAGTAAAAGTAAGGAAGTTATGAATATCAAGATTCACTGATTTTTACATAACAGTTCTTGAACAGTAATGAGTATATACATGAGTAAGCTAATGATGTCATCCCCTCACAATTTTCAGTTGATCATAGTGTGCAGGAAAAAAAAAGAAGAACATTCAGTTTTCTGACATAAAAGTGTAAAGATGTCGTTATTCCTGGTGGAATAACTTCAAAATAATGATCCGTCACATGTATCATGATTTGAGTTTTGGACATAATTGCGTTTGAACGAACAACTACAGACATCTCATGATTTTGTGCACAAACTAAATGGCAAGTTGTAAGTAGATGACGTCATTATTTCACTATTTGCATATTCATATTGACTGCTCAGGAATTGTTCCGTGAAAAATTAGCGTATAACTTCAGACTTTCATAACTTTCTTGATAATTTTCATCCAATTTGGATCAAATTTTCATTGTTCTGCTTGGAAAATTTTACTCCTTCTATTCAGACTAAGTTTCAACTGGCCCGGAATTCCCCTGTAACTATATCAATAATTCTAACGACTCTCTCTCTCTCTCGTGGAATATTGTTGGAAATCATATCTATTATAATGCCTCGAAATATACCCTTATCAGTTGTGCGAGAGTACTAGAAGGTTTAGCATAGTTAACGATTGGAAGAAGAAGAAGACGATGTTCAACTTGACTTTAATGGATATATAGAGAATGGTAGATATTTCTTGGTGATATATTAGGACATATAGAATAAGATAGATATGATTTTGAAAGTTCTTAAAATGCGTTCATCAAATATTAATAGCGTATGATTATTTTGTCTATATTTTAGGAACTCCTCCACATTGATACTCTTTTGATATTAAAGTTATTTAATACTCTTTTAATAAGCTATACAAGTGACACTTTAAGAAGTTATTACAAATTGTACACGCTGCCACTTAGATTTGGTTTATTCTTTCTTCTTTAATTGTAAAGATGGATATCTAGTACAAATATTTTGTGTGCTGGTGAAGAGGACTTGCCTGGCGACGACAGTATACACTTCATCTCTTTTTCAATCACACAATGATTTTGCTTAGATAATATGATAAGGAAGTTTTCTCTTTCTCTTTTATTTTCTCTTCCGCTTTCAAAATAATGTTCACATAGTATTATAGGACCTACCTTGACTTTTTACATTTGCTGTATTTGTAAAAAACAAACAAACAAACAAACAAACAATTCTCACAAAGAAATCAACATTGATTTGAACTGAAATGAATCTTTAAAAAATAGTATCTTTTCTAGTGCTTTTTTATTTTTTTATACATGGTGAAAATCATTAAAACTTAATATTTCCTGGCTTAATTTAATGAAACGTCAACAGTTATGTTTGTTTGAATCTTCACCTGCTGTTAAAAGGTCACTTCAAATATGGAAGGATTTTGCATTCTACTGACTAAAGATAAAGATTTGAATTAACAAAGCTTCTTGGGATGTTTTCTTTTCTTTCACCAAAGTGAATTGAGACTGGTGCTTTGGGAACAACATTCTGCCTGAGAGACGTTTCAAAATAATGATAACATCACAGATGTTGATATTGATGATGATATATAGTTCTTGTAATAATAATCTCAGGTGTATCTTACGATATCATGCATAAATATCTGGATGTTCTGCACACGAAGAGTTTTACCTCGAATGTTCATTTCGGTTCCGCATAATAAACCATGTACCAAACTTTGCAGTCTCGACTGCGGTAGGTATAAATGGGTAACCAATACCAGACATCTAAACAAACCTGAGTCTTAAACGAAGCATTTGTTTCCCCCTATCGGCTGGCAACAAGCTGAAGGTTTTCTAGCAAATAAGCCCCCGGATTATGTGATTTACAGGAACCTTTTCATATTATTCTCCATACTGATGAGCTTATGTCTGAACCTGATAGTGTTTATGTCGCGCAGTCTCCCAACCAGTAGCGCGCTTTATATCTCTCGCTCATACACCTTCACAACCCATCTTCTTCTTTCTTCTTTTTTTACCCCTCCTTATGCTTCTTCTGAAACCGATGACCATGTTGTGCATTACCGATCCCTGGGAAAATGGATGATGTAATTCATGTGTTTCATATCACCCGGTTTCGACAACACAACCTGGGGTAAGAATGTACGAAAACACAACGGATTCGTGAAAATAAATACTACGCGCAACGGGAGACTCGCCCCTCGCCCCGGTGTTTATTTGCCGATGCAGCGGAGCTGCGCGTATGTGCTCGATTAGCGCTGCCAGTGCGGGGCTCAAGGCTTGCATATACGGCGCATCGAGAAACACACGCTCGCGCCATCGAAACTTGCCATTCTTCCACGCGGCTGGCTTGCAAGCGCTGTCTTCGTTCGCGTTCTTTCTTTCTTTCTATCTTTTTTTTTTTTTTTTCAAATCGAGTTTTACATTCGAAAGCGATTGGAAACTGTTCCTCCAATGTTTGTTTTCGGGACCACATTGCAATCGTTTGAAAGATCTCACGGAAAGGAAGGAACGAGAAGAAACTGTATGGAGACAGCGCGGTGAGAGACTTCGCGACCAATTTACTCTCAAACTGGAACCTCGAAAAATAAATGTTTTAGGGCGAGACACGCGGATAGCTGTCAAAATTTGACAAGCAGACGTGTGGATTTATTTGCCCCACAGACCAGGACCATAATTCCAAGTTGATCGGGAGAAACAAATTACCGTATGAAATGCTTCACAGAATGGCAAACTCCGTAAACAATGCTGCCCTCCCCTCGAATGGATACGTGAAAACAAACTTTGAAGTAACAAACAATGTTATAAACTGTGAGCAGTTTTGTGTTTTTCGTGTATCAAAAACAACACATGAAGACCTTGAACACATCAAATGAAATGAAAGACTCGTTTATGTTGACCCAGATTAATGAAAACAATATTCTGGAAGAATAATACTGCTATTTGTGTTTAATTTTTTCATGAAATATAACCTGAACCATAAGGATATTTTTTTTTCTAATGCTCTCCTTATAACGACTTCATTGAATGGTACATCGCTTTCTCATGTGCCATAAATTTGACGATGAAAAGAACTGGTCAATTATTACTCATGCGACAAAATAATGCTTGAGAACTATAGATTACAATCCTTGTCAGCATCCATTAGTTTGTATGAACCTACTTCTAACCATGTTTGAAGGATCCTTTTTCTTATCAACTTTAGATAAAAGGCAAAAAGAATAGAGATGATGATATTCAAAGAGCATTGAGCTAGATAAGAAAAGCCTCCTCCCCACCCACCACACACACACACACACACACACACCCATCTATTCACCACATCGGGTCTAGGGCAATTACCCCCTGGGCAATTACCCCGGACCCTTCCCCTGTCCCTAATCCTAATCCTAATCCTGAAACTAATCCTAACCATAACCCAAACTCCTAACACTAAACCCAACCCTAACCCTAATCTTAACTCTAACCTTACCACTAACCAGTATTTAGCCGGGGGTAATTGCCCTCTGGGGGTAATTGCCCGGATACGTACCACATCAGGTTCAATAGTCAAAATTGCCGGAACACTCGTACTTCCGCGCAGTCTGTAAAATGTCGCCCTCATGTGTTGCGGGCCTATAACTGCGCGGAAAACGATCGTTGATAGCGCTCAACTGCTGTGCCCCCGTGATTTCACCTGACACGTCAATTTCCCGATGCGATGAAAAAATAATAAATGCGCGGATTCATCCGGATATTCGGGATCACGAAAGGCAATTTTAAACCAATAATGTTTGATTGGAATCATTTTTTGGTCGCCTCAAAGAGAGCATCAGAATCACAGGGAGCACATGAAAACAAACAGCGACTCATTGTGTGTCATTGTCTTCGTTATGTAGTTTGATGGTATAACGTAGCGTGTCTCAATGACAGCAGCATTCGTGCAAATATCATCATTGTCTCCTACAGCAAAGAGAAGTCTACAGACTAACAGAGGCAACATGATTTAGACTTGATGCTTTCCTTACTGACCACAACCCTTCTGTTCCCACAGAATACACTGTATAAAAGATGTAAAAGACAGTTAAGTCCGGTAATATTGAAGCAACTGAGTGAACGTCTCCTGTATTTTCGTGCACATAACCAAGATAATGTAATATAGGAGAATGGATCGTATCACCAGACGCTTTTTTTTTTTTCGTGACTCTGAATTCAGTACTCAGAGGATGAAATCTCGGGGTCATCCCATTAGACCGACACCCACGAGTCATGCAGCCCACGAGTTCGACATTGAAAACAGGTCCATGAGTCATACAGCTCACGAGTCATACAGCCCATGAGTTCGACACTAGGCAAATAAAGCTCACGAGTTCGACACTAGGTAAAAACAGCCCACGAGTTCGACAGATACAACACGGGGCTTAATGTGTCGGTCTTGTGGGCCTTGTTAGCTTAATGTCGAACTAATGGGCTATATGACTCGTGAGCTGTATAACTCATGGGCTGTATGACTTGTGAGCTGTATGACTCGTGGGTGTCGGTCTCGTGACGTGCACCCGAAATTTCGGCAAAAATTAGCACCAGTTATTCACAAAGTCCTGAAAATTACGCATTCAGCGAAATTATGAAGACTTTTCACTCCGATTTTGGTAAAATAGACTATAAGTATACCCCCTCTACAAAAAGTTATCTCAACTTGAATTTGAATCAGTATAATCAATGTTAAGTATTGTTAAATATACAAAATGTGAACAATAGTCATGATAAATGTTTCTAGACTAAACCGTCTATACAGTTATGGTTTATTGAGGCTCAAATTTCGTACTGTACGGTAAAATGTCTAACATGGACACTTCGAACAATAAAATTCACGCGATAAAATCTTGTGATAGATCGACACCTTCTTCTAAATCTGAGGTGAACAAATGTGAATTTCTTAACGTTTCTACATTTTGTGTCGCATTTTTTTTTTGTTTTTTTTTTTGCGAGTTCGGCCCATACAATAATGGAATTGTGGGTGGCGCTGTGGCATAGTGGATAAGACTCTCGACTCCCGATCGGAAGACCCGAGTTCGAGTCCCGCCCAGTGCTTGCGTCCTTGGACAAGATGTTTTACCCACTATGTCCCTCTCGACCCCAGGTGTATAAATGGGTACCTGACAATGCTAGGGTAATAATAATAGCAGGGCCCTCTGGTAGAGCAGTGGCAACACTGAAGAGGCTACCCTGGGTAAATAAGACCTTATTATTATTATTATTATTATTATTATTATTATTATTATTATTATTATTATTATTATTATTAAGGTCATTAGTAAAGCAGAAATGTGCGCGTGCGGAATTACCATGCTGTCTGGTCACTAAGGTAATACTCATTTACCCATCAAATCCCGAAAAACGCATTTTCTCTTATTTGCTGATGCGTATCATATGAAGGGTTCGAGATTGACAATACAGATATACTCTTCTGGAATTTTACAATCGGCGGAAAAAAGCAATGTCCTCTTATTGACTCAGTATATATCATAATAAAAAATGCATACGAATATTGGTTTTTGCATATAGTTATCTGTAACAACCAGAGAAGTTTGAATGTGATAGATGAGCTTCGTGGATGAGATGTAATGTATTTGTACTGTTTAATTAGACGTTTTTGTACGCGTAGCCGTACATCATTGCCCAATTTCATTTCAGTTCCGTAGATTCCCGGATTTTTCCGTCTCATACGGCGCGCTGGGTTTCTTCAGCTAGAGCCCACAAGCGGACTACAATGTGGTCAGTCTTATTAGTATTATTATTTAGGCACATCATTCTGTTTAGCATAGGAAAAAGGTCCATGGTCTGTGGTACTCCAAGCTATCTTGCTTCTTGGTGCTGGAGTTCTATCCTTGCCCTATAATACTCTAGAAGTAACCAAACCAGCCGCCCTGCCCGCCGCGCACCTTGGCATTCACACGTTTTCGTCAATGCACGTCGTGATGGATGAATTATTTTGCGGGAGAGCGACGCGCGAGCGAAATGGGGTCAATGTCGGTGCGACTGGGAGACGCGCGAGTTCAAGTTCGCTCTCCTGAAATCTGGGCTAAATCCGGCCGATAGATGAACGCTGACGAGAAATGACGTTAGTGGGTCAATTACACACACAACGCACACACACACACACACACACACACACACACACACACACCAGCAGCCACTATATTGAATTTCATCTGAATGGAAAACATTAACCAGAGGTGTGGTCAACTCGTCATAAAACATTTATGTTATAATAGTTTAATAACTCTAGAGAAATTGCAGGATTTGATTTATGACCTAAAATCACGCTTGGCTGGTTAAAAAAGATAAGAACGACTGCGTGATCTGTATAGACAGAGGTTTACAATGAATTGATAACGACTGGTCGATATCACCGAATTATACTGCACTGCAAGCACTGCACTTAAATATATATATATATATATATATATATATATATATATATATATATATATATATATATATATATATATATATATATATATATAGCATTGTCTGAGTGTTGCTTATGATGTGTTTTTTTTTACATGTAAGTACAACACGTTTTTTTAGATGCGATTTTTTTATACCGTTAAGCTAAAATGGTGACATAGATCATTACATCACTGAAGTTGTCGTAACAATTTTTGCGTAGATAAAAGTGTATTTGAGACCACATGATTGAATACTGAAATGTCACTCTATATATCGAATTTTTGCTTCAATATTTCATGCAATCGGATGTAAGCATCTCTTAAATATCTCCTGCAAGGAGATGATAAAGTACTTTAATAACATACTCAACGTCGTTACGCAATAAAAAGTGTCAAATATTATATATTACTTCCATTGGTCTGTTGTGATGATTTTTATGCAAAGGGCATATCAATTCTTGAATAGAATTATGTTTCTTTATTTTTCAGAAGCTTCTCTTCAGGGAAGAAAAAAAAGATTGGAATATACAGCGAAGTAACACATTCCTTCCCAAATTAACTCATTTTTATAATATTTCATCATAAGGCCATAAAGTATTCTATAAAATGCTATTTTATGTTGAAAGAGGCTTAATAGGGAATTAGAAACGGCTGGAATACAGACCAGAGCTCCGGGGCCAACTCGCAAGGTGGAGTCCCTGATCTTGTCAGACCCCAGACTGGACAATGGTCAGTGACAGGCTAAAGCCCCAGGAATTCCAAGCCTATTCGGCGTATTTTCTTGGACGTAAACAGCTCTGGCGACTTTGGGGGACCAACGCGTTCACCCGCCAGTCCAGCCGCTGGATATAATCCCCAATGGGCCCTGTTCCCGCGCCTTGCGAGTGAGGGCGCCTTCTCCGTAAAAGGAGCAAAAATTATAGATTATGATTAAAAACATGATTAATACCTTTTCGCTACGTCGTGCCGGTCATTACGACACGGCGCCGGACTATCACTGACGAGACTATCAAATACCCCCAAATAGCATCTGTAAGATATGATTTAGATTACATTCTATCATCATACAGGAAAATTGTATGGAATTGAGTCATCGAAATTCGAGTCATCTTTAATATTCAAACAACGTGACACGTAACAGTAGACGCGTTTTGGTAGATTGTCGAGTGTTAGTAAAAGCATTTTGGAAGATATTGATACAGCATTTTGCGGTTGGTAAACGCATTAGCCGCAGCGGCGTCCTGTTCCTTGCCGTCGCCATACTACTGTTTAACCCTCTGCACGCCACACTGATTTCCTGTCTATAGGTATGTTTGTGAAATTTTTGCACATTTGACTCAATGGCACAAAAAGGGTTTAGAGGAATTTATTATATGTCTTTTCACCGGATATAATAAAGCAATACAAGGAGTACATGTACAGCGCGATAAACATACATGAATGGCCAACAATCACACCTGGGGCCCGTTTCATAAAACTTGTCATCAGTGACACTGCCACATTTCTATGACAAATTTGCTCTTAGCCAGTCAGATGCAAGGATTTCAGTAGCTTGTCACATCTATGACAACTTTTATGAAACGGGCCCCTGGAAACCATTAAAAAAGAGTGCTTAACTTCACATTTAGAGAGGCTATAGATGTTCTGTTATGTAGGTCCCCATTTCAAAATAATGGATAAAGGAAATAAGGTGATTGAAGGATTTTTTTTCTTTTTTACATTTTGAAAATTGTATCATGTGGCTGTAAAATTGCGAAAAGAATAAATAACACATATAGGGATTTGGTGATTTTTTTTTTTTAATATCCAAAACCCTTGAGAAGGTACTATTTTTCTTAATATCTTACTAATATGACGTCATCTACACAATGTCACAAGGGGTTGACCACAGTACAAGTATCCAGCAAAGTGATGAATAGATTTTGGCTCATCATTATAAAAATCACGCATTTGGTTGCCCTTTTTCCTAATCTTTATAATGAATAGATTTTGTGGCAATGGCTATGTGAAAATCTTAAAAACAAAAAAGACCTCAACTGAATTTCACAAAATACTCTTAAAATTACTGTCATGGATCTCTGTTCAGTCAATGTCTGATTTACAATGTATTTATGAATGATGTAAAGAAAATAATTTCTTTTTTTTTTATTTCGAGCATTATAAGCCAGTTCGTAGTTCCACTTAGCAGCAGGGAGTATATCAGTTATCCAACATATTTAATCTAATTTAATCTTATTTCATTTCATTTATGTATGTATCCAAAATTATCAGAAAGTAGCAACACTCATTTTGAACAAGCAGTCAGTACTTGGTGGGCAACAACAAGTTTAGGAAATATGCAGACTTTGTGAAAAAAAAAAAGAAATTTTGAAGAACTCTCTTTATATACTTTCTTTATATATTTCTACTATTGTGATGTCTCAAGGTGTTAAAGTATAGCCTTCTTATCCGACGATGACAGCGCATGATGGACTTAACCAAAACCGTTAACATTCGTGGTTGCTATGGTTACTTTTGAACGGACTGTGTGATTTTCTTAAGGAAGTTTTACTGATGCGTTCCACCAATGGTTATCTATTCGCTGAATCCACGTCGTGTATGTTTGAGGTTATAGTATCCGCCTTACAGAAACATTCAGATCTTATTTAGACCAAGGCCTTAAAAACAAACAAACAAACAAACAAACAAAAAACAAACAAACAAACAAACAAACAAACAAAAAACAAACAAACAAAAGAAGCAATCACACTTAACTAATAAATGAGCTATAAAAACTGTAACAACTACAAAAGTTTAATGAAAACGCATATTCCCGAATGAGCATTGACCCTTGACCCAACCAACCACCATGAGCACTGCCCCGCCCCCGTGGCCGGAGGACGCCCCCCCCCCCCCCAACACACACACACCCATGCACACTGAAAGCCACTCTCTATCAAACGCAGTACAATGTAGCACCATACACACATGCAAGGATATGTAATCATATGAATCATTAAATCACTTCCTTTATCTGGCAGAATGGATATTTGTGTTTAAATGTCGTCAAATATTCTAAAAAGCTGTTCCATGACATTTGCTCCTGTGACAATTGCTCCCATGAAATATAATTATGCACGCTGAGCCAGACATAAATTCTACCCACAAACATAACCCTAACTCTATTCCTAATCCTCACATCAAACTAAACCTATATATAAAAAAAAAACTATCGCAACCTTAGTGATCTTAAAGGGAAGGTAAACCCAAAGAGCAATGTGGATTGAGTGAAAGCAGCAACATTAGTAGAACACATCAGTGAAAGTTTGAGAAAAATCGGACAATCGATGCAAAAGTTATGAATTTTTAAAGTTTTGGTGTTGGAACCGCTGGATGAGGAGACTACTAGAGGATATGACGTATGAGTGGACAACAATACAAAGAAAATATAAAGGATATTCAACAAAAATTCACTTTTCTAGAATTATGAAAGAGCAGTGGACCAACCGCTTTCAGAAAGCAGGGGGAATAATTGCTACCCTTAACATATGTCAATATCAAGTTGATGGAATTTGTAATTTTCATGAAAAATGGATTTTTGTAGTATTTTCTTTATAGTTTCTCGATATTGTAGTCCACTCATACGTCATAACCTCTAGTAGTCTCCTCATCCAGCGGTTCCAACACCAAAACTTTAAAAATTCATAACTTTTGCATCGATTGTCCGATTTTCTTCAAACTTTCACTGATGTGTTCTACTAATGTTGCTGCTTTCACTCAATCCACATTGTTCTTGGGGTTTATCTTCCC
The DNA here is from genome assembly GCF_964275005.1 of Diadema setosum. Classification (NCBI taxonomy): domain Eukaryota; kingdom Metazoa; phylum Echinodermata; class Echinoidea; order Diadematoida; family Diadematidae; genus Diadema; species Diadema setosum. Next base: position 14,838,897 of record NC_092697.1, read on the forward strand.
TTTAAGCCTTTAGGAGAAAATAAGACCGGAGCAATTGTCGCAGGAGCAAATGTCATGTCACCCTGGAAAAGCGAGACGATTTTAAAGTGCATGTACTGAGGGAATGAGCAGCGTGTATTCAGAGACTGAAAGAAAGAGAGAGAGAAAAAAAAAGAAGAAAAGAAAATTCAAGAATGAAAGAAAGAAAGAGAGAAAGAAAGAAAGAAAGAAAGAAAGAAAGAAAGGCGAAGAGATAGAAGAAGAAAGATTAGAAAGAAGAGAGCGTAGGGAGAGGGAGGATGGGAGTACAGGAGAGCCCGCGCCATTTTTTCCCCTCCGGCTTCCTGCTAAACGCGAGTATTGACTCACCTGACTCCACATTGAATTATGCTATCAAAATCAAATTCAAGTTGAATAACAGGGTTCGGAGATTTAATTTCGAGTTTGGCCCGCTGTTCCTCAAGTTATTAATCTTTAGGGGGAAAAAAAGAGAAAGAAGAGAAAGAAAGAAGTTGGATGACGGGGAGAAAAAAAAAATAACCAGCTCTCATACCTGCTGGTTCGTGCATAACCCGTGCTTTTATACGTACACGCCCAGTTTTCTTTAACTCGTTTACGCTTGCAGCGGAGCGTCAGCGGAGACCACACGGTAAGAGTTCGGCCCAGGTCACCGTGACGCGTCGCTATGACAAATTCGAGCGCAGTTGGTGATCGCCGTCGCTCGAACGAAAATATTTATGACATGTTCCCAACATGGCCATGTTCCCCTGTAATTGGGAGAAGGGGGTCAAACGCGAGCCCAGGTTTGGGTACCATATGGCACTTTGATGGTTCATCTGCGCCGAGGATGAAAAAAAAAAATGTATATGTATCATATACATAATCATATACAACCTGGAACCAGCCAAACGATCACCGAGGCAAAATGCATGTGGTGGGTGCATGGTGCTAATAGCTGCTGATACATGCTACACGTTAGGATTTCCCGCCTGTTGGCGGACTTGTTCAGACGGGTTGTTTAATCCTCACAAATCACGAGTAAACATCCGATAAACGTCGCAGCATTCACACTCTCTCTAACGCTTTAAACGCAATTCTGTACAGCTCGGAGCATTCTAAACCACATTATATATCATTCATGAAATGAAAGCTACTCAAAGTCGTCTCATAACTAAAATTCAGCTTATCTCCATAATCTGATAATCATTCCATCATGTTTTGCATATATACTGTACATCTATCTCGCTTTCCATTTAGTTTTTGTTATGCACATTAATCATAATAGTAAATTTTGAAATCCAAATTCCAAAATCCAATGTAAAGAAAGTACACATCATTTTCGACGTAATCACAGTTCTGTGGTGTGTGTTGCGTGGTAGAAACACGAAGCAAATATTCTTAATTATTAATGTGTAGTGTCGTTATAAATCCATAAGATACAAAACGTAACACATCCACAAGTGAGTAATGATGGCCTAGCTCAATCCTATCTTCTTCGCGGAAAGTGGATCATTGCGTTTTTAAACGAAATAATGAAAAGAGCGTTCGTAATTTCATCCCTCATGTTCACTCATGTACTGCATCATGTCAACAAAGGAAAGCACAACGAAATCCCGAAACGAGGCGTGTTGTATTCAAATAGCTAGCACCTGCTGGTACATGTATTGAGAAGACGTACACACGTACGTAATCGTGTAACTCCCGAGTGTGCAAGTTATACAGCTAGTTTGCAGTAGGTAAGCAAACGACACACCTTGTTACGTGGTAGGTCAGTGCGTACGTGATATTTCATTCATAAAAAGAAATGAATGTAAATTTCCTGTCAAACATATCTTGAATATTTCGATGTTACGTGTTCCTACAGAAGGGAAGAGCACGACTCCCAGATAAGATAGCGTCTGCAGCTTTCCAAAGCCACTTCCGGAAAAAGGCGTGAACTTATACGCATTCCGGATAAATATTCTCAGTTATCATATCTTTCTTTCGGTCTTTGTTTCTTCCTTTTCAAGGGATGTCTTGCCGCTTTCCATTTTAAACGAAAAAAAAAAAGAAGTTACGAGAGGAATACGCTAAGGGGTACGTTTAAAACATCGATGGGCACCAGTACAGCGATCAAACTGCGTCGCTGTGTAGTCTGTGTGGCCGATACGAAATAATATATCGATACTCTGTACATCTTCGAGTGTAAATAGCGCCATCTCTTGAGGTGTTGCCGGTCGCTATCACTTGTTGACGCTGAATTTACTGCTGGCGTGGATATCAATTGTTTATACCGTGCTGTTCGGGACTTCATACTCTTCTTTCGTCCGTTTGTTGAATGGGAGATGGAAGAACTCGTGAGTGTAAGCGGGATCGCCCCTTCTGCCCTTCCGTTCTGTGAAGAGCCAGTAAAGTTTGCATACAATGAAACCCTGTTTTAAAACTCCACTTTTTGCCGTCGGCGGTTACTCGAGGGTAAAGGTTTGAAGAACCTCTGGAGTGAATATAAAATCAAGCCCCTCTCTCCCCCTTTTGCGACCTCTTTTTATTATTTTTTTAAACCAACTCTTTTGTCTTTGACCACATCGGATCAGCGAACTGTTACGAGAAGATTTAAGAAGATACATCCTCAGTCTCATCAGGATGTTTCTATGCAGAAAGTTCTACAGTGAGAGCTCTGAAGTGATATGGGTGTGAGAATCGACATCACTGGCAATTTGGCGGTTCGAGGACGCTCACCGCAGTGAAGATACTTACCGATTCAAAAACGATACGCTGTTATAGATAGCAAAGATAGATAGTGCTTTTCATTGATACGCCGAGAGCAAATGGGTATCTTCTTTATCAATCTTATATGTCACTCCTATTACCGAGTGTAAAAATGTGAAACTTGGAATATTCCTAGATTTCCTTGTTTTAAGTACGATCTTAGAGAAACATCTATTCGTTTGATTTTTCGGCTGAACGGCAGCTGAAGAGAAAGCAATAACCGTTGCATCAAATCAAAGATTGTCATAGTTGTAATGAAATAAAATAAGATAAAATAAAATGCCAGTGACGGTCTTACACCAAAGAAAACCGATTCCTGAACGCAAAGACCGATGAACCATCAAAGCTTGTTAAACGTTTCTTATCGTCATTTTGCCACTTAGCATTCGATTTCGGGAGATTCGTGCTGGTTTAGTAGTCTCGAAAGAGCTGGGAAATTTCAAACAAACTCCTCGAATTTTCTCCTTGCTTGCTTTTTCTTTCTTTCTTGTTTTTTTTTTGTTTTGTTTGTCTGCTTGCTTGTGTGTGTGTGTGTGTGTCTGCTTGTTTGTTTGTATGTGTGTGTCTCTCGTTTGGCTGGCTTCTACGTTAGTTCTACAGTGATGTATTTATTATAGTGCAGCTTTCAGACGTTTGTATTTCACATGACGTTCGTAATTAGCTCATGTACACATTGGTACAAATGACCTTTCTTTTTTTTTCTCAGTTGGTTAGGCACTTCTCTCGTTTTCACAGCGGCATAATGCATAAGCTTGTCCGATGTAACAATTCATGGAATTCATGTTCAAACAAAGAATGAAATCCCATTTGCATGCCTTAAATGAAGAGTTGTATAAATACAAAGGTATATTGAAGAGAGTATCATTTTAGAAACTCCCATGAAGTATTGAAAGTGGAAGGTAACATTTAGTACATTTTTATTGACCGTTAGATTTTGAGTTGATTTTTTTTTCGGGGCTCACCGTAAATTCCAGTACATTACTAGGCTACCTTTGCAGACCCATGCACTGCATGTGTGTCCATCATGTATATTTTGTGAAGAAAGTTCATCAAAACTTACAAACATTTCTATATACATTCTTGCCACACACTCTATATGTTATTACATCAGCTCTTATACCTTTAGATTTGTGTTTATAGATAAAAAAAATACAGAAGACTGCAACAAAAAGGCTTAAGTGAGGCTGACACACAGAACTACTGAGTAGTTGAGTTTTGTGCATTATTCAAATTGTAGATATTAACTGTTGACTTCCAAATTTCTCATCAGTGGACTAAACAAGTCCCCTGAAGTTCATATTTAATGTTTTGCTGCATTTTGGGAGGTCTGTAAAAGGTATCCCCTACCTTTAAAGGGGATGGCTAGTAACTGATCAATGGGAATCAGTGGGAATGCTGGAGGATGATAGTTCCAATCCTTGTGGGATTCATTTAAGAGTACATTATATATCTATTGTTGTGTGAAAATTATTTGCTTCAGAATGGTCTCATATTCAGGTAATGTGCAGTTTAATGTTTCCAGGTTAGCGTGCCTGGTCAATGACGGGGCGTTAATCTGCACATTACTTGAATATGAGACCGTTCTGAAGCAAATAATTTTCACGCAACAGTAGATATATAATGTACTCTTAAATGAATCCCACAAGGATTGGAACAATCATCCTCCAGCATTCCCACTGATACCCACTGATCGGTTACTAGCCATTCCCTTTAAGATCAGGTGATCAGAATACTCCATCAGTTGACAATTAGCAGGCATCCATTTCATTGTTTTGTATTGAATGCAATTACAGCCTATTTCCTTTCATATTGCGAAATACCATTTTTGCTGTCAGGTGGATGTGCTGGCAAGCACCATTTAGATAAGGATCACATGAATAATCATTGCATCACAGATGCTTATCTCAATGAATTTACAAACCAAAATGCCTGTTGGTACAAATGACCTTTTTTCTGCTCATGCGCAAAGTGGAATTACGAACTGGTTTATTCTCCTAGCTTGCATTTTTCCCGAAATAGAGGGGAGGGGGCGCACTTGACTCTTTCAAAACAGGATTCAAGAGGGCGCGCTTCGCAAGTCCATTTGATCCTTGCAACAGCAACAACAACAACAACGAAATTGCCACTTTCCTGAAAAAGAGACCACGTGAGGATAAAAACAAAACAAAAACAAAAATAAAAAACACATTCTGACCATCTGGACGTCATGAACTCATCGTTGGGTGCTTCAACAACCTGACTTAGCTTTTCTTCTTCTTCTTCTTCTTCTTCTTCTTCTTCTTCTTCTTCTTCTACTACTTCTTATTATTATTATTATCTTACACGATGATGATGATGATGATTAATAATAATAATGATATCATTTTTATTATTATTATTATTATTATTATTATTATTATTATTATTATTATTATTATTATCATTATCATTATCATTATTATTATTATTATTATTATTATTATTATCATTATCATTGTTATTATTTTTATTATTATTATTATCATTATTATTATTATTATTATTATTATTATTATTATTATTGTCATTATCATTGGTTTGTTTGTTTTTTTGGGCCCCTGGGTGCTGACTCTTTACCGACTACGCTTACGTCGACGCTAGTGTTGTTGTTGTTGTTGTTGATTTGGTTTTAATGGCGTGTATCACTCAAGCTTGAGTATTTACGCTAGAGCAGAAAGAAAGATGCTTGTCTTAATCCAGACTAACAGATTATGTGTGTGATTATGTACTGAATGCCAGTAATCTGCCCTCTACGCACATCAATCTAACGTTTCGTTCTCTCTCTCTCTCTCTCTCTCTCTCTCTCTCTCTCTCTCTATCTCTCGAAACACTGGTGAGACCTAAGCAAATTTTAGACAAGTATAAATGCTCAGAACTGTAAAAAGGAAAGCGCTGTTAAGATAGTTCCTTCATCGACTGGCCTTTTTTTTTTTTTTCTCAGAAACCAACCCATACGCTTAGAGCCTGTGTTCTTTTTTTTTTTTTTCGTTATTTTTCTTTCTTTTACCTATTTCGCGTGATTTTTAGCGCGGCGGTGTCAAGATCGGATTAACAAGCCACTCTCACCGGAGAACAAAGGCGGAGAATGCGAGATGCAAGGGAGGTGTGATGCGGGAACAATAGGGGCAAACGTCATCGTCGGATCGTGAAAAGAGGGTGGCTTGGACAATAGGAGGGTGGAAAAAGTACACCTTACCGACACTTTGACACATCGATCAGACTCCATAATGAAGACGATGGGTGAGGCACAGAGGTAGAAGACGATGCTGAAGGAAGAAGACAAAAAGGATCAGAAGACGAAGAGAAAGAAAGAAGAAAGAGGGGGAAAAGGAAAGGGGAAAGAAGAAGAAATATAGAACAAAAATAAGGAGAAGAAGAAGTAGAATGAAGAGGAGGAGAAAGAGGAAGTTTGAACGTAGGCTTGTAATTTGAATGAAGCTTTCATTATACTCATTTCCAGCTCACGTCCAAACGACAATAATTTCATTTTATTTCGTTTATTGAATTTTTCTTTTTCAGCAAAGAATATAAGTGTGCAAAACATATCATGGAAAAAGCAATAGGCCTGTACATACAATGTATTCTGCATATATCAACATAATATAAACACAAATAAAATGTAATTGAGAGGCGAGAAGCACAATATTTACTAAATAATCTTGAAAATGTTAATAGTAAGAAGAACAATAAGTTTCTCCGTCTAACAACTAGAGTGTGAACAACAGACACTTTCTAAAATCATGTATATCGGCCATGAGCTTACAGTCTTTGCCACAAGTGAATGACTTCGTTGGAAGAAACGATAGTAAACTCAAAGGAATACGGGACGCCCAGTGTGATCGAAAAAGCAATGGAAACATTTTGTCTTTCAGCTCCGTCAGAGATTTCCAACAAAGCCACGAGAGACTAAAGGACTACATGACTGCCAATGTACGGATGAGGATCACTGATTGAGGCATCAGAGTTTGAAATATAGCCATTCTGCAAACATTATAAGAACATGGATGCACGTGTCCGTATGTCACCGTTCTTTCATGATCCCAAACAATCTGGTTACTAACACCTCCCTCGCAACCATGATGAGATTATCGACAAGACAAGCTAGTCTAACTCACAGGTCTCCTCCTTGATTTCGTTCTTTCTTTCTTCTTTATTTCTGTTCTGTCCAGTGAACACTATCATAAAGATTCTTTACCTCAGGTTCGCTGTTGCCACATACAGAAGCCCAATGATTACTTTCCAAGCTCCATAATCATATGATTCCTTGCAACTGAGATGATCGAGAAAGATAGATGGTTCAGTCAAGGATATCTACGTTTTTTATTCAAGCAGAAAACATTGAAGCCAAAAACAATACATGTATTATCCAGGGTCGAGAAAACACCTATTTGCAACACCCCCCCCCAAAAAAAAAAAAAAATAAATAAATAAATAAAAAAAAAAAAAAAAAAAAAAAACCCAACGTATTTTTGTTTACAAAATGGAAGTGCGGTCTCTCTGCTATACCTCACCGGTATAAAGTCCCTACATTAATTCTTCCTTTTAGTAGATGTGACTGAAGCCGAGGCTATTCCACGTTACTTATCCTGCAACTTCAACCTGACCGCAATACTTTCATTACTATATTACTATTTTATTTCAAGAGAAGGGATGATTTAATCTAACACACACGCACACACGCACACACGCACACACACACACATACACACACAGACACACACACACACACACACACGAGCTTTTTACGTGTTCTATATTTAGGGCCTAAATTCGTTCAGTACAATTACACGAAAAGTAAGTATTTTTAAATGGTGCTGGATTTTATTGATACATGTACTCAAAGAAAAGGAAATGCAAATACATGGAATAACATCTAATCATGTAACGATTCTACTTGATTAAACGAAATCCCTTGCATATTTTCCAAGGTACCACCCACCACCTGTCCCCCCCCCCCCCTTTCCCTTTTGGTAACTTTGTACATAACGCTAGTGCCATTTAGCAAAAATCAAAGGCAACAGGACACCAAACTTTCTCGATTCCGAGTTTAGTCGCATACTGTTTGATTATGAGCTCTGACACACATCTACAAGTATTCGTTTTGATGAATAGAAGGTACGGGATAGGACTTTCTTTCTTTTCATGTTCATCGGCGGCAATTTATTCTATACTCAAACCATGGAGCTCCTTTTAATCAAACTGACAACGACTTCGAAGGCGACTAGGTGAAACCATGAGTTGCTGACAGACCACACAAGATGGCTTATGTGTAGCGGAGAATACTTGCACGGATTTCGAGTACATAAGCTGAAAGAAGACGCTATGAATTACACTCGCCCTCTTTTCTTTGTTTGGTTTGAATTAGGTGATCCGAGTATCCTCTCGGATCACCTTCTGTATCTGTACTGATTCTTTGTTAGGTGATCCGAGTATCCTCTCGGATCACCTTCTGTATCTGTACTGATTCTTTGTTCTTCATATTTTTATTAGGTGATCCGAGTATCCTCTCGGATCACCTTCTGTATCTGTACGGATTCTTTGTTCTTCTTCTTTCTTTCTTTCTGGACAAAAGTTGTGTTTCGATTAGCTCAGAAAGTGCTCTTGCTATCAATGTCAAACTTATACCATATATGTATCGTGTCACAAAGACGACAGATCAAGTAAAATCATTGTGATCAGTCGACCGTGACGTCACTATGACGTCATTATATGAAAACACATTTTCATTCATATCTCATTAATGGAATGGAATTTTTCAATGAAATTTACGTCACATAAAGTTCAAGTCAAGCTGATTCTACACATATTCTCAAAATTCATCTATGCGCTTAAAACATGCGCGTACGCGCGCATTGAAATATTTGTATGCTCCAATTGAGCTCAAATTTTTTTTGCACACGTTTCAGACCATTTGGAGCATTTTTTGAAAAATTGAAAAATTTGGACGGACGCGTACGCGCGCGCGCATATACGCACGCACAGCTCATATGCAATAGAAATTTCCCGTTTTTTCACACGGATCGGATGTCTGAAATGTCAAGGAATATTTCCACCAAGTTTCAAGTCAATCCGACTCAATATGACGTCATACGGGCCCGTCAAAGTTGAAATTCCGCGCGCGCGTCAATGGCGATATACAGTGCAACTATGCCAAAAAACCGCCAATTTTAAATCCGATTTTACTCGTCAGGATGGACGGTGACCCCCCATTTTCTTTACATATTTTGAAAGCTGATGAGTTGTACATGTCATTTCATGGGGCGGCAATGCTGGCAAAATGATTAAAAGATATGAAATTTCTTAATAAAGCAAAAAAAGTAAATTTTCAAAATGACGTCATCAAATTTTAAGTTCATTCGAGCGTATCTCACTAATCCTTTGCCAATTTTCATCGAAATTACATTATGATGTAGCTTATTAAATGGTCTTTCATTAATGTAATAACAACATTTTGATTAAATGACGGCATCATCTCGTAAAAATGGATTGAATGTAATCTTGTCAAATTTGACCAGTTGACGTGTTATCTCTATGGGTGTGCAGTTTTTCTGGAAATGAAAATTGACATGACTATCTTTACCGAGCACTAGCTCACTTATGCTTTGGTGAATTTCTCCCAGATTTTAATATGTTGTAGCTGAGACTTTGTGCTATCGTAAATGTGCCCTTCGTTTTTTCATACAATGTCTGCATCACGTCAAAAAACTTGGTTGAAATTAAAGCTTATCTTTGATGTATTGAAATATTTCTTTCTTTCTGCAACTTTCTTTGCAATAACTCAAGAAAAACATATCCTATCACCCCCATATTTTGCACATGTTTAGTTCATGTCACGTACATTATTTTATAAAATAACAACTACTTGATCAGACGCCATCTTGGGTATGTAAATTAGGGTCAAAGGTCATAAATGGTTCATCCTGAATCTAAGTGAATACATGTCCTATCTCTCCCATATTTTGCACACGCAAAGATCATGTTACAAGAATCATTTCACAAAATAACCACTCTTTGCTCAGATGCCATCTTGTGTGTGCAAAGTGGGGTCAAAAGGTCATATGTACTTCTTTCTGTTTCTTCGTTATGACGTGTTATCTCTATGGGAGGGATGTTTTCTAGATGTGAAAATTGACATGATTGTCTTTATCGAGCACTAGCTCACTTACCCTTCGGTGAATTTTTCTCAAATTCTAATATGTTGTAACTGAGACTTTGCGCTATCGTTACGTGCCATTTGTTTTTTCATATGATGTCGGGATCATGTTAAAATACTTGGTTGAAATTAAAGCTTATCTTCGATGTATTGAGATATTTCTATGTTTCTGCAACATTCTTTGCAATAACTCAAGAAAAACAGCCCATATCACCCCCATATTTTACACATGTTTAGTTCATGTCACGTACATTATTTCATAAAATAACAACTACTTGATCAGACGCCATCTTGGGTATGTAAATTAGGGTCAAAGGTCACAAATTCTTCATCCTGTATCTTGGTGAATACATGTCTTATCTTTCCCATATTTTGCACACTTAAAGATCATGTTACAAGAATCATTTCACTAAATAACCACTCCTTGCTCAGATGCCATCTAGGTTGTGCAAAGTGGGGTCAAAGGTCATATGTACTTGTTGCTGTATCTTCGTTATAGTGTATACAGATTTGGTACCAAAGATGGTAGATATGACTCCCTTTTCTAAATGAGAATCCAAACATCACACGGCCAATGTCTCTGAACACAGATGAAACCTGCATGGTCATGCCTATTGCGATCAGGATTTGAATCATTGATTAAAAAAAAAAAAATCGGATCACCTTAATTTGTCAGTGATGACAAATTACAATCTCTAGTTCTTCTTTATTTCTGGGCAAAATTTGTGCAGCGGTTAGCTCAGAAAGTGCATTACCTTTCAATGTCAAGCTTATACCATATATGTATGATGTCCCAAAGACGACAGATCAAGTAAAATCATAGTGATCAGTCGACCGTGACGTCACTATGACGTCATTATATGAAAACACATTTTCAATCATATCTCATTAATGGAATAGAATTCTTCAAGGAAATTTACGTCACATACATTTCAAGTTATGCGCATTTTACTCATATTCTCAGAATTCATATTTTCTCTTAAAACGTGCGCGTACGCGCGCGTTGAAATATTTGTATGCTCAAATCGAGCTCAAATTTTTTTTGCACACGTTTCAGACCATTTGGAGCATTTTTTTAAAAATTGAAAAAATTGGACGGACGCGTACGCGCGCGCACATATTCGCCCGCACAGCTCATATGCAATGGAAATTTCCCGTTCTTTTACACTTATCGGATGCCTAAAATGTCAAGGAATATTTCTACCAAGTTTCAAGTCAATCCAACTCAATATGACGTCATACGGGCCCGTCAAAGTTAAAATTCCGCGCGCGCGTCAATGGCGATATACACTGCAACGATGCCAAAAAAACGCCAATTTTAAATCCGATTTTACTCGTCAGGATGGACGGTGACCCCCCATTTTCTTTACATATTCTGAAAGCTGATGAGTTGGATATGTTATTTCATGGGTTGGCGATGCTGGCAAAATGATTAAAAGATATCAAATTTCTTAATAAAGTAAAAAAAGTAAATTTTCAAAATGACGTCATCAAATTTCAAGTTCACTTGAGCGTATCTCACTTATCCTTTGCCACTTTGCACCCAGATTTCAGTATGTTGTAGCGTTTTAAATGATCTTTCATTAATATAATAACAACATTTTGATTGGATGACGGCATCAAATCGTAAAAATGGATTGAATGTAATATTGTCAAATTTGACCAGTTTACGTGTTATCTCTATGGGAGAGCAGTTTTTCTGGCAGTGAAAATTGACATGACTCTCTTTTTCGAGCACTAGCTCACTTATGCTTCGGTAAATTTCTCCCAGATTTTAGTATGTTGTAGCTGAGACTTTGGGCTATCGTGAGTGTGCCCTCCATTTTTTCATACGACGTCAGCATCACGTCGAAAAACTTGGTTGAAAATGGCACGATGCTTCGATGCAGCGTCATTTTGCTTAATACACAGGGCCTATGGAGAATGAAATAGGTCATTGCGTAGCGCATCCGACTCGTAATCCTAAGGTCCCTGGTTCGAGGCCCACCCCCTGCCAATATTTTTTTTAATTTTTTAAACACTTTTTTTCTTCTTTTTCTTTAGTTAATCTTTATCTCCCTTTCCTTACTTTATCTTTTTCTGATTTTTTTATGCTTCTCCTTCAAATTTCTATAAAATAAGATAATTTTTTCTTTATTTTTCTTTCTTTCTACTACTTTCTGTGCAATGGATGAACAACAACAATGGCTACCAAACCCATATTTTGCACATGTTTAGTACATGTTACGTACATTATTTCATAAAATAACAACTACTTGATCGGACACCATCTTGGGTATGTAAATTAGGGTCAAAGGTCATAAATGTTTCATCCTGTATCTTGGTGAATACATGGCCTATCTTTCCCATATTTTGCACACGCAAAGACCATGTTACAAGAATCATTTCATAAAATAATCACTTTTTGCTTAGACGCCATCTTGGGTGTGCAAAGTGAGGTCAAAGGTCAAATATACTTCATTCTGTATATCCGTTAGTGTATACGGAATTCGGTACCAAAGATGGCAGGTCTCACTCCCTTTTCTAAATGAGAATCCAAACATCACACGGCCAATGTCCCGTCAACACAAATGAAACCTGTATGGTCCTGAATATTTCGATCAGGACTCAAATCACTGATTTCAGAAAAGATCGGATCACCTAATTTGTCAGTGTTGACAAATTCCGAGTCTAGTTAGGTGATCCGAGTATCCTCTCGGATCACCTTCTGTATCTGTACGGATTCTTTGGGTGTTCTTCTTTTTCTTCTTCTTTATTTCTCCTCAAAAGTTGTGTATCGATTAGCTCAGAAAGTGCTCTTCCTATCAATGTCAAATTTATACCATATATGTATCATGTCCCAAAGACGAAAAATTTTATAAAATCATAGTGATCAGTCGACCGTGACGTCACTATGACGTCATTATATGAAAACACATTTTCATTCATATCTCATTAATGGAATAGAATTTTGCACTGAAATTTACGTCACATACATTTCAACTTATGCGCATTTTACTCATATTCTCAGAATTCATATTTATCTTAAAACGCGCGCGTACGCGCGCGTTGAAATATTTGTATGCTCAGATCGAGCTCAAAATTTTTTTGCACACGTTTCAGATCATTTGGAGCATTTCTTGAAAAATTGAAAAAATTGGACGGACGCGTACGCGCGCGCACATATACGCACGCACAGCTCATGTGCAATAGAAATTTCCCGTTTTTTCACACTTATCGGATGCCTGAAATGTCAGGGAATATTTCTACCAAGTTTCAAGTCAATCCGACTCAATATGACGTCATACGGGCCCGTCAAAGTTGAAATTCCGCGCGCGCGTCAATGGCGATATACAGTGCAACTATGCCAAAAAACCGCCAATTTTCAATCCGATTTTACTCGTTAGGATGGACGGTGACCCCCCATTTTCTTGACATATTTTGAAAGCTGATGAGTTGAACATGTCATTTCATGGGTTGGCAATGCTGAAAAACTGATTACAAGATATCGAATTTCTTACTAAAGTAAAAAAAGTAAATTTTCAAAATGACGTCATCAAATTTCAATTTCACTCAAGCGTATCTCACTTATTCTTTTGTTTATTTTCATCCAAATTTCAATATGTTGTAGCTTATTAAATGTTCTTTCATTCATATAATAACAACATTTTGATTGGATGACGGCATCACCTCGTAAAAAGGGATTGAAAGTAACATTGTCAAATTTGACCAGTTTACGTGTTATCTCTATGGGAGTGCAGTTTTTCTGGAAATGAAAACTGACATGACTATCTTTATCGAGCACTAGCTCACTTATGCTTCGGTGAATTTCTCCCATATTTTAGTATGTTGTAGCTGAGACTTTGGGCTATCGTGAATGTGCCCTCCGTTTTTTCATACGGAGTCGGCATCACGTCCAAAAACATGGTTGAAATTAAAGCTTATCTTCGATGTATTGAAATATTTCTTTCTTTCTGCAACTTTCTTTGCAATAACTCAAGAAAAACATACCCTATCACCACCATATTTTGCACATGTTTAGTTCATGTCACGTATATTATTTCATAAAATAACAACTACTTTATCAGACGTCATCTTGGGTATGTAAATTAGGGTCAAAGGTCATAAATGTTTCATCCTGTATCTTGGTAAATACATGTCCTATCTTTCCCATATTTTGCACACGTAAAGACCATTTTACAAGGATCATTTCACAAAATAACCACTTTTTGCTCAGATGCCATCTTCTCTGTGCAAAGTGGGGTCAAAGGTCATATGTACTTCTTTCTTTATCTTCGTTGTGACGTGCTATGTCTATGGGAGAGGATTTCTCTATATGTGAAAATTGACATGATTGTCTTTATCGAGCACTAACTCACTTACCCTTCGGTGAATTCCTTCCAGATTTTAATATGTTGTAGCTGAAACTTTGCGCTATCGTACGTGTGCCCTTTGTCTTCAAATGGTGTCGGGATCACGTCCAAAAACGTGGTTGAAATTAAAGCTTATCTTCGATGTATTTTCCTATTTCTTTCTTTTTCCAACTTTCTTTGCAACAACTCAAGAAAAACAGCCCCTATGACCCCCATATTTTGCACATATTTAGTTCATGTTACGTACATTATTTCATAAAATAACAACTACTTGATCAGACACCATCTTGTGTATGTAAATTAGGGTCAAAGGTCATAAATGTTTCATCCTGTATCTTGGTGAATACATGTCTTATCTTTCCCATATTTTGCACACGCAAAGACCATGTTACAAGAATCATTTCACAAAATAACTACTTTTTGCCCAGATGCCATCTTGGGGGTGCAAAGTGGGGTCAATGGTCAAATATACTTCATTCTGTATCTTCGATAGTGTATACGGAATTCGGTACCTAAGATGGCAGGTCTGAATCCCTTTTCTAAATGAGAATCCAAATATCACACGGCCAATGTCTCTAAACACAGATGAAACCTATATGGTCATGCCTATTGCGATCAGGACTCGAATCATTGATTAAAAAAAAATCGGATCACCTAATTTGTCAGTCTTGACAAATTCCGAGTCTAGTTAGGTGATCCGAGAATCCTCTCGGATCACCTTCTGTATCTGTACGGATTCTTTGGGTGTTCTTCTTTTTCTTCTTCTTTATTTCTCCTCAAAAGTTGTGTATCGATTAGCTCAGAAAGTGCTCTTCCTATCAATGTCAAAATTATACCATATATGCATCATGTCCCAAAGACGACAAATTTTATAAAATCGTAGTGATCAGTCGACCGTGACGTCATTATGACGTCATTATATGAAAACACATTTTCATTCATATCTCATTAATGGAATGGAAATTTTCAATGAAATTTACGTCACATATATTTCAAGTCAAGCGCATTCTACTCATATTATCAAAATTCATATTTATTATTAAAACGTGCGCGTACGCGCGCGTTGAAATATTTGTATGCTCCAATCGAGCTCAAATTCTTTTTACACACGTTTCAGACCATTTGGAGCATTTTTTGAAAAATTGAAAAAATCGGACGGACGCGTACGCGCGCGCACATATACGCACGCACAGCTCATATGCAATGAAAATTTCCCGTTTTTTCACTTTGATCGGATGTCTGAAATGTCAAGGAATATTTCTACCAAGTTTCAAGTCAATCCCACCTAAAATGACGTCATACGGGTCCGTCAAAGTTGAAATTCCGCGCGCGCGTCAATGGCGATATACAGTGCAACAATGCCAAAAAACTTCCAATTTTAAATCCGATTTTACTCGTCAGGATGGACGGTGACCCCCCATTTTCTTTACATATTCTGAAAGCTGATGAGTTGTACATGTCATTTCATGGGTTGGCAATGCTGAAAAAATGATTAAAAGGTATCAAATTTCTTAATAAAGTAAAAAAAGTAAATTTTCAAAATGACGTCATCAAATTTCAAGTTCATTTAAGCATATCTCACTTATTCTTTAGTTGATTTTGGTCCAAATTTCAATATGTTGTAGCTTATTAAATGGTCTTTCAGATATATAATAACAACAATTTGATTGGATGACGGCATCACCTCGTAAAAAGGGATTAAATGTAACATTGTTAAATTTGACCAGTTTACGTGTTATCTCTATGGGAGTGCAGTTTTTCTGGAAATGAAAACTGACATGACTATCTTTATCGAGCACTAGCTCACTTATGCTTCGGTGAATTTCTCCCATATTTTAGTATGTTGTAGCTGAGACTTTGGGCTATCGTAAATGTGCCCTTCGTTTTTTCATACGGAGTCGGCATCATGCCCAAAAACCTGGTTGAAATTAAAGCTTATCTTCCATTTTTTTTCATATTCCTTTCTTTCTGCAACTTTCTTTGCAATAACTCAAGAAAAACAAGCTCTATCAGCCCAATATTTTGCACATGTTTAGTTTATGTCACGTACATTATTTCATAAAATAACAACTACTTGATCGGGCACCTTCTTGGGTATGTAAATTAGGGTCAAAGGTCAAAAATGTTTCATCCTGTATCTTGGTGAATACATGTCTTATCTTTCCCATATTTTGCATACGTAAAGACCATGTTACAAGAATCATTTCACAAAATAACCACTTTTTGCTCAGACGCCATCTTGTCTGTGCAAAGTAGGGTCAAAGGTCATATGTACTTCTTTCTTTATCTTCATTATGACGTGTTATCTCTATGGGAGGGAATTTTTCTAGATGTGAAAATTGACATGATTGTCTTTATCTACGACTAGCTCACTTACCCTTCGGTGAATTTCTTCCAGATTTTAGTATGTTGTAGCCAATTTAATACTCTTTAAGTTCTATTCATCAAAGATTTAATCGGATGATGTCTTCACCTCGTGAAAATGGATATAATGTAACCTTGTCAAATTTAACCAGTTTACGTGTTATCTCTATGGGAGGGAATTTTTCTGGAAATGAAAATTGACATGGCGGTCTTTATCGAGCACGAGTTCACTTACTCTTCGGTGAATTTCTCCCAGATTTTAATATGTTGTAGCTGAGACTATGGGCTATCGTCACTGTTCTCTCCAATTTTTCATACGACGCCGAGATCACGTCAAAAAACTTGGTTGAAATCAAACTTATCTTCGATGTATTGAGATATTTCTTTCTTTCTGCAACTTTCTTTGCAATAACTCGAGAAAAACAGCCCCTTTCATCCCCATATTTTGCACATGTTTAGTTCATGTCACGTACATTATTTCATAATATAACAATTACTTGATCAGACACCATCTTGGGTATGTAAATTAGGGTCAAAGGTCATAAATGTTTCAACCTGTATCTTGGTGAATACATGTCCTATCTTTCCCATATTTTGCACACGTAAAGACCATGTTACAAGAATCATTTCACAAAATAACCACTTTTTGCTCAGACGCCATCTTGTCTGTGCAAAGTAGGGTCAAAGGTCATATGTACTTCTTTCTTTATCTTCATTATGACGTGTTATCTCTATGGGAGGGAATTTTTCTAGATGTGAAAATTGACATGATTGTCTTTATCTACGACTAGCTCACTTACCCTTCGGTGAATTTCTTCCAGATTCTAGTATGTTGTAGCCAATTTAATACTCTTTAAGTTCTATTCCATCAAAGATTTAATCGGATGATGTCTTCACCTCGTGAAAATGGATATAATGTAACCTTGTCAAATTTAACCAGTTTACGTGTTATCTCTATGGGAGGGAATTTTTCTGGAAATGAAAATTGACATGGCGGTCTTTATCGAGCACGAGTTCACTTACTCTTCGGTGAATTTCTCCCAGATTTTAATATGTTGTAGCTGAGACTATGGGCTATCGTCACTGTTCTCTCCAATTTTTCATACGACGCCGAGATCACGTCAAAAAACTTGGTTGAAATCAAACTTATCTTCGATGTATTGAGATATTTCTTTCTTTCTGCAACTTTCTTTGCAATAACTCGAGAAAAACAGCCCCTTTCATCCCCATATTTTGCACATGTTTAGTTCATGTCACGTACATTATTTCATAATATAACAATTACTTGATCAGACACCATCTTGGGTATGTAAATTAGGGTCAAAGGTCATAAATGTTTCAACCTGTATCTTGGTGAATACATGTCCTATCTTTCCCATATTTTGCACACGTAAAGACCATGTTACAAGAATCATTTCACAAAATAACCACTTTTTGCTCAGATGCCATCTTGGCTGTGCAAAGTTGGGTCAATGGTCAAAATACTTCATTCTGTATCTTCGTTATAGTGTATACAGAATTTGGTACCAAAGATGGCAGACCTGACTCTCTTTTCTAAATGAGAATCCAAACATCACACGGCCAATGTCTCTAAACACAGATGAAACGTATATGGTCATGTCTATTGCGATCAGGACTCGAATCATTGATTAAAAAAAAATCGGATCACCTAATTTGTCAGTCTTGACAAATTCCAAGTCTAGTTAGGTGATCCGAGTATCCTCTCGGATCACCTTCTGTATCTGTACTGATTCTTTGTTCTTCTTCTTCTTTTTCTTCTTCTTTCTCCGCAAAAGTTGTGTATCGCTAATCTCTTGAAAGTCCTCTTCCTATCAATGTCAAAATTATACCATACATGTATCATGTCCCAAAGACGATCCTCCTAATAAAATCATAGTGATTAGTCGACCGTGACGTCACTATGACGTCATTATATGAAAACACATTCTCAATCATATCTCTTTAATGGAAAGAAAATTTTCAATGAAATTTACGTCACATATATTTCAAGTCAAGCGCATTCTACTCATATAATCAAAATTCATATTTTCTCTTGATACGTGCGCGTACGCGCGCGTTGAAATATTTGTATGCTCAAATCGAGCTCAAATTTTTTTTGCACACGTTTCAGACCAATGGGAGCATTTTTTGAAAAATTGAAAAAATTGGACGGACGCGTACGCGCGCGCACATATACGCACCCACAGCTCATATGCAATAGAAATTTCCCGTTTTTTCACATTTATCGGATGCCTGAAATGTCAAGGAATATTTCTACCAAGTTTCAAGTCAATCCGACTCAATATGACGTCACACGGGCCCGTCAAAGTTGAAATTCCGCGCGCGCGTCAATGGCGATATACAGTGCAACAATGCAAAAAAACTGCCAATTTTGAATCCGAGTTTACTCGTCAAAATGGACGGTGACCCCCCATTTTTTTTACATATTCTGAAAGCTGATGAGTTGTACATGTCATTTCATGGGTTGGCGATGCTGGAAAAATGATGAAAAGATATCAAATTTCTTAATAAAGTAAAAAAAGTAAATTTTCAAAATGACGTCATCGAATTTTAAGTTCACTCAAGCATATCTCACCTATTCTTTTGTTGATTTTTATCCAAATTTCAATATGTTGTAGCTTATTAAATGGTCTTTCATTCATATAATAACAACATTTTGATTGGATGACGGCATCACCTCGTAAAAAGGGATCAAAAGTAACATTGTCAAATTTGACCAGTTTACGTGTTATCTCTATGGGAGTGCAGTTTTTCTGGAAATGAAAACTGACATGACTATCTTTATCGAGCAATAGCTCACTTATGCTTCGGTGAATTTCTCCAATATTTTAGTATGTTGTAGCTGAGACTTTGGGCTATCGTAAGTGTGCCCTTTGTTTTCTCATACGCAGTCGGCATCACGTCCGAAAACTTGGTTGAAATTAAAGCTTATCTTCGATGTATTGAAATATGTCTTTGTTTCTGCAACTTTCTTTGCAATAACTCAAGAAAAACATACGCTATAACCACCATATTTTGCACATGTCTAGTTCACGTCACGTACATTATTTCACAAGATAACAACTACTTGATCAGACTCCATCTTGGGTATGTAAATTAGGGTCAAAGGTCATAAATGTTTTATGCGGTATCTTGGTGAATACATGTCCTATCTTTACCATATTTTGCACACGTAAAGACCATGTTACAAGGATCATTTCACAAAATAACCACTTTTTGCTCAGATGCCATCTTGTCTGTGCAAAGTGGGGGTCAAAGGTCATATGTACTTCTTTTTGTATCTTCGTTATGACGTGTTATCTCTATGGGAGGAAATTTTTCTAGATGTGAAAATTGACATGATTGTCTTTATCGAGCACTAGCTCACTTAACCTTCCGTGAATTTCTTCCAGATTTTAATATGTTGTAGCTGAGACTATCGTCAGATGCCTATATTGGGATCAGGACTCAAATCATTGATTAAAAAAAGATCGGATCACCTAATTTGTCAGTCTTGACAAATTCCGAGTCTAGTTCTTCTTCTTTTTCTTCTTTCTCCGCAAAAGTTGTGTATCGCTAATCTCGGTGAGTAATCTTCCTATCAATGTCAAAATTATACCATACATGTATCATGTCCCAAAGACGATCCTTCTAATAAAATCATAGTGATTAGTCGACCGTGACGTCACTATGACGTCATTATATGAAAACACATTCTCAATCATATCTCTTTAATGGAATGAAAATTTTCAATGAAATTTACGTCACATATATTTCAAGTCAAGCGCATTCTACTCATATAATAAAAATTCATATTTTCTCTTAAAACGTGCGCGTACGCGCGCGTTGAAATATTTGTATGCTCAAATCGAGCTCAAATTTTTTTTGCACACGTTTCAGACCAATTGGAGCATTTTTTGAAAAATTCAAAAAATTGGGCGGGCGCGTACGCGCGCGCACATATACGCACGTACAGCTAATATGCAACTGAAATTTCCAGTTTTTTCACACTTATCGGATGTCTGAAATGTCAAGGAATATTTCTACCAAGTTTCAAGTCAATCCGACTCAGTATGACGTCACACGGGCCCGTCAAAGTTGAAATTCCGCGCGCGCGTCAATGGCGATATACAGTGCAACAATGCAAAAAAAACGCCAATTTTAAATCTGATTTTACTCGTCAGGATGGACGGTGACCCCCCATTTTCTTTACATATTCTGAAAGCTGATGAGTTGTACATGTCATTTCATGGGTTGGCGATGCTGTAAATATGATGAAAAGATATCAAATTTCTTAATAAAGTAAAAAAAGTACATTTTCAAA
This sequence comes from Diadema setosum, assembly GCF_964275005.1. Classification (NCBI taxonomy): domain Eukaryota; kingdom Metazoa; phylum Echinodermata; class Echinoidea; order Diadematoida; family Diadematidae; genus Diadema; species Diadema setosum. The sequence continues at coordinate 14,859,835 of NC_092697.1, forward strand.
ATGACGTCATCGAATTTTAAGTTCACTCAAGCATATCTCACTTATTCTTTTGTTGATTTTCATCCAAATTTCAATATGTTGTAGCTTATTTAATGGTCTTTCAGTCATATAATAACAACATTTTGATTGGATGACGGCATCACCTCGTAAAAAGGGATTAAAAGTAACATTGTCAAATTTGACCAGTTTACGTGTTATCTCTATGGGAGTGCAGTTTTTCTGGAAATGAAAACTGACATGACTATCTTTATCGAGCACTAGCTCACTTATGCTTCGGTGAATTTCTCCCAGATTTTAGTATGTTGTAGCTGAGACTTTGGGCTATCGTTAGTGTGCCCTTCGTTTTTTCATACGGAGTCGGCATCACGTCTAAAAACTTGGTTGAAATTAAAGCTTAATTTCGATGTATTGAAATATGTCTTTGTTTCTGCAACTTTCTTTGCAATAACTCAAGAAAAACATACGCTATCACCACCATATTTTGCACATGTTTAGTTCACGTCACGTACATTATTTCACAAAATAACAACTACTTGATCAGACTCCATCTTGGGTATGTAAATTAGGGTCAAATGTCATAAATGTTTTATCCGGTATCTTGGTGAATACATGTCCTATCTTTACCATATTTTGTACACGTAAAGACCATGTTACAAGGATCATTTCACAAAATAACCACTTTTTGCTCAGATGCCATCTTGTCTGTGCAAAGTGGGGTCAAAGGTGATATGTACTTCTTCCTGCATCTTCGTTATGACGTGTTATCTCTATGGGAGGGAATTTTTCTAGATGTGAAAATTGACATGATTGTCTTTATCGACGACTAGCTCACTTACCCTTCGGTGAATTTCTTCCAGATTTTAGTATGTTGTAGCCAATTTAATACTCTTTAAGTTTTGTTTGTCAAAGTTTTAATCGGATGATGTCTTCACCTCATGAAAATGGATATAATGTAACCTTGTCAAATTTAACCAGTTTACGTGTTATCTCTATGGGAGGGAATTTTTTCTGGAAATGAAAATTGACATGACGGGATTTATTGAGCACTAGTTCACTTACTCTTCGGTGAATTTCTCCCAGATTTTAATATGTTGTAGCTGAGACTTTGGGCTATCGTCAATGTTTCTACAATTTTTCATAAGATGCCGAGATCACATCAAAAAACTTGGTTGAAATCAAACTTATCTTCGATGTATTGAGATATTTCTTTCTTTCTGCAACTTTCTTTGCAATAACTCAAGAAAAACAACCCCTATCATCCCCATATTTTGCACATGTTTAGTTCATGTCACGTACATTATTGCATAAAATAACAGCTACTTAATCAGACACCATCTTGGGTATGTAAATTAGGGTCAAAAGTCATAAATGTTTCAACCTGTATCTTGGTGAATACATGTCCTATCTTTCCCATTTTTTTGCACACGCAAAGACCATGTTACAAGAATCATTTCACAAAATAACCACTTTTTGCTCAGATAACATCTTGGCTGTGCAAAGTTGAGTCAATGGTCAAATATACTTCATTCTGTATCTTCATTATATGTATACCGAATTTGGTACCAAAGATGGCAGACCTGACTCTCTTTTCTAAATGAGAATCCAAACATTGACACGGCCAATGTCTCTAAACAAGGATAAAACCTATATGGTCATGCCTATTGCGATCAGGACTCGAATCATTGATTTTTTTTTTTTAAAATCGGATCACCTAATTTGTCAGTCTTGACAAATTCCGAGTCTAGTTTCACTTGGAAATCTTCCTATAACCACCTCCCCCCCACACACACACCAGCACCCACACACACCTTTCTCCTTCGCGTTTCAAAAGAAAACAACCGCTGTACACGTTGGTCTTTTTCGAAAGAGAGAGAGAGAGAGAGAGAGAGAGAGAGAGAGAGGGAGAGAGAGAGGAAAGAGGGAGATCAGCCGAGAAGCTCAAAAGAACAGGGGTATTATGTTGAGAAAAGTGTCGAAGATACTTTCCGAAACTTTTGTTGGACTCCGCCCAAAGTTATATACCATGGAGCTATTAGCTTCATGGTTATACAACGGAAGCCGTACAGAAGAACAAAGGTCTCGTCAAGTGTTGTCGATATGTGAGAGAAGCAAACATTACAAATCATGAAGGTGGAAGTCGGTCCGAACTGAGCGAACGGAAAGGAAGCTGTGATAGTACAATGTATTGGACAATAACGGACGCGTTTACCGGATTTGGGGGGGGGGGGGAGCAGTACAATGGTATTCTATATTCAAGTTGACTTTCAAAGAGTAAAATCATGTAAACGTACTTGGACAATAATTTTTTTTTGAAAGTGATTGGAACCTACAGAGAAGGGAGATGGACGGGGTGATTTTTATGTCCGTTCTATGTCAAATAAAAGCTATATTACTCCAAAACGGGATAAAATTACTATTCAGAATGGCAGATTTTTCGTCAAGAGAGCAATGGTTTTGTTATTCCGGTCAAAATGTAGATGTAAAAAAATAAGGGAGTAATTTCCCGTCCCACCTCACTTTAACGCAGGGTTAGGCAATTTGGTGATTTGGGCCATTTCTCTCCGTCTAAAAAAACAAACAAACAAACAAACAAACAAAACAAACAAACAAAAACAAAACAAAACAAAACAGGGACATTCGTCGCGATCACATTGATACGCAAATACAAGAAGAAAGGATGACGTCATAACACAAAGCACTCCAACTAGTTTGTACCCAAGAGCTATGACGAAAATTGTGTTTCTGGTGGATAATCTGTTAAGTATATATATTTTTTTTTTTTATAAATTACTGTAATCCTAAAGAAATCGTTTTGGGTGGACAACATTGCAATAATATGCAATGTTCAAGGCATTTCTATTTACATCCATTTTTAAAATTTTATATGAGGAGAAGAGATTTAGGAAAAGAAACGGCGTGCAAGTTCAAGAAGAAACTTGTGAGATGACAACATCTTGCACATTGTCTGTGTGCCTGTGATTATCCCTATCTCTCCCTCCACTCCTCTCTCTTCATAAATGTTTCATGTGAAACTCTAGACTGAAACTCACACGGATATGTTTACATGATTTTACTCTTTTAAATTTAATTTGTGTCAGCAAACTATTATTGGTCCTTGATTTCGCATCAAAATATACAGTAGGTGAACAAAGATTCGAGCAGGTCAACACTGTCTTCTCCATTTTTCACACTGGGGAGAAACCATTGGGTTTCCCTGTTGTATTTATTATACAGAAATAGAGAAATGATTGAATGTGCGTTATATGTCTAATCACATTCTACGTCAAGTTATATTTGAAGAGTTTTATTGCAAAATGGGCTAAGTGCCATTTTTAAAGTAAGTTAAGCATCAGATAGAGCAATATTAAACATTCCAGTAATACCTCACTTGTATAATATAACAAGGAATATTCTAGAAGTTACGCTTGAAAATGTCCTGTTTTTTCTTATTATTCTCTTTGTTTTTAGCAGCTTTAATCAGAAATATCTCAACTTAGCAACAATAGAGTTAGCTCGTTTTATGATAAAACTCTTCATTTTGTCATTCACTGATACCATTCTATATGCGGATGACGTATCGTACATGGTATGGGTGCGCCGCGCCACGTGTGGCGTCTCTTCGTTGACATAATAACACGAGATGCCATTTTTCTCTCTCTACTTCCTTTTCACGTATTCTGTACCTGTCAAAATATTTGCTCTTCTGTCCACTCGTATATCATCGGTTTGGGCCTGACATCTCGACCAAGCCTCTTATATCTTTTTGTTTGCCTAATTGCCGAATATGCCGTGACCTAGAGCCTCGAGGGCAAAATACACGTACACTCTGCTGTATTTCTCTCTCTTTAATCCCCCGTCTCTCCAATTCAAGTTTAAAGGAACTGTACAGTACTGGTTGAGGTAGGGATTCATGTTTTGAACATTCCTAAGTGAGATAATGAAAAGCCTCTTATGAAATATGCAAGAGCATGTAATTTTAAGAAGGATTCAACGTTTATTTGATGAAAATTGGTTTTCAGATGGCTGAGATATCCAAAAAAGTGCTAATAATAAAAGGCGACATGCCCCAACTTTATTAGTATCTCTTTGTTTCACTTTGTTTTTGGATATCTCAGCCATTTCAAAACCGATTTTCATCGAATAAACTTTTGATTCCCCTTAGAACTGCATGCTCTTTGACATCTCATAGAGTGGTTTCTGAATATCTCACAAAATGTTAAAAGCTGAATCTTCACCTCGACCAGAACTGTACACACCCTTTAACAAAAGACTCATTCTAGATGTAATAAGCTGCAAACACAAAGTGAACATACATGAAGTAATTTAGAAACATATTATACAGATACTTGAAAGATCATCAGGAACAACTCCCTGATGACATCACGAAAATGAAAGATCCCAACTGCCAATTTCAAGCTTTGAAACGCATCTTCAAGTGTGGAATTCATAATCTACTTGAATTTTTGAGACAGAAAGTGTCGATAGCAGTTGTGGCGGAATCTGAAGAACCAACGAGAGAGCAGTATCGCCACGAAAAGGTAAGGTCAGATCTCGATGACCCATGCCTCATCTTCAGGTGATATTTTTGCAGGTGTTTGTAACATACGAAAATATGTCATGGACCGTCATGAAGCGCCCTCAACCGGGCAAAGACGCCCTCTCCCAACCCCCCTCCCCACCAGTTTGTTATTTCGACGGTTTCGAATGTCTACTTTAATCCAAGAATTGAATTAGGTTTGTTATTTCAAAGTTTCGATAACCCGAGACATGAAATAATAAGGTTCGGCATTCTGAAGATTCGTTGGTCTTTTACATTTTCGATTTTAACGAACCTTCGAAATAACGAACCTTATTTCACCTTCGGAATTACGAACCTTCAGAATAAAGCCACAAATGTTCGGATTGACGAGCCCTTTTTCATTTTCGGATTAACGAACCTCTGTGTATTAAATAGAGAATTTGTGTGTTTCGGAATAACAAACCCGTCTGAATAACGAACCTTATTTCATCTTTTTGATTAACGAAACTTCGGAATAACGAACATCACCCATTCTTAGCGCCTGCCGACAACAGAATCGATGACACCTCCCGACACCTACAGTTTTCACAGCAATAACCACATCAGACAATCAGATTATTTAAAGGTCCTGTTTACCTTTGGGAGCAGTGATTTGAAAAATGTTCAAGATATCACATTTGATGCATGTGTAGGTCAATTGAATCACAAAACATCCTACGATATGATTTCTTTCTCTTTTTTTTTTTGCAATAAACCCTAAAATATAAGGAGACATCACTTTTTCCTCATTACTGTAGACGGTTTAGTCTGGAAACTTTTTTATTATAAATATTGTTCACATTTTGTATATTAAACAATACTTAACATCGATGATACTGGTTCAAAATTTCACATTGGTTGTTTCTATCCCTAACTCACATTTTTTTTGTTTCATCTGCAAATGGTATATTATGCCTTTAAGACTAACTGCGACAAAATCCACTCACCTTTCTGCCTTTATTATCACATACATGTACATTATTATCGTCCTTTTTTTTTTTTTCAAGGGGGCCCTGGCGGTTTCAGCTGATCATCTAACATCCGAATGCAAACAATTCAATGGTATAATGATGCACAGGACAGAGTGGATCGGTGAGAATTGGATGCGCAAGTTTAACTTTGGAACTGTTTAAACCCACGAGCGCAGCGAGTGGGTTTTAGACTGCTCCAAAGTTAAACGAGAGCATCCAAATTTTCACTGATCCATGAAATTAGCCTGTGCGTCATTTGTGTTATAGAATGGGCCCTAAAATTCATAATATGCAATCATTTTCCCCATCTTGCGTTCGGTGCACCTGCTACACTATACAAGACTTGAGCCATGCATTCGGATTTTACCGGAAGCATGGCCATGCGTTCCGGATTTTACCGGACGCAAATCTCAGTGTGGATCAGTAAAAATCAATGCATGACAATTGACCAATCAGATTGCAGAGATTCTAAAGCCCATTTTATAATATTGGTTAAGATGAGGATTGAGGTTTGATTTTTTTGCGAGGTACCAAGAAATCGCTTATGAGTTGTTACAGAGCATACAATTTTTATTCATTCAAAGTTTATTTGATGGAAATCGGTTTTGAGATGGCTGAGATATCAAAAAAAGAAGAAGAGTAAAGCAAAGGGATGTTAATATGAGGTGAGACCCATCTTTCATTGGCATCCCTTTGTATTGGTATCTCAGCCATTTCAAAACCAACTTACATCAAATAAACGTTGAATTCTTCTTGGAATTATACGTGCTCATTATCACATTAATGAAAATGAAAAAAAAAAAAGGCTCTTTAATCCTAACATTATTTTGTGACGTTGTTCCAAAGGTTCGTAATTCCGAAAATTAAATAAGGTTCGTTATTTCGAAGGTTTATTAATTTCATAAGAGGTTTCTCATTATTTCAAAGTTGGAAGCCAGAAGTCTCATTTCAACCAAAACGATATATCCCTTTAAGTGCAAGGGCAGCAGGTGGAATTGCAGTATTCAAGTTACAGAATATAGATATAACCTATCACATCACAAATGCATTAGATGATTAATTATTTCGCAACATATCTGTACAGTACAAATAGGCCCTATATAGTCATGATGGTGTGGAATATACATTTTCTGATAAGTGAGATACGGGTTGAAATAAAAGTTGACAATTATCAAGATCCAGCTGATCGGGTTGTAGTGGTATGACCACCGGGCCAGGCAGGGGTGACGATCGTGACTCTATCCGTTGGAGGGCTTTATTTGCCGTGCAAACGAGGTTGTGATTGATTGATGGCTTGTTGAGTCATTTATTGACCTAAAATCGTGTCTTCGAATTGATCATGTGTTTACCGAATCCTTGACATTACGGGCCGATCGGTGATTGACGGCTTTTTTTTTTTTTTTTTAGCTGTCGTCAAAATTAGAAGAAAAGGATGACATGGTGGCTTTGACGCCCAGCGATTCAGAATATGCAAATAAAACGTGATAATCCCCAATGCAGTGAGCATGTTCTTTGAGTGTTTGAAGCTAGAGCCCGAAAGCCAGGCAAGAACACAGGGCCACATCTATGATCTCACCATGGAGATACTATAGCTCCATGGTCTCACCCCCGCCTCACTCTCTCGAAGCTGTAAGCTGCTACCGCCGCGGACATTGTCCTCGTGCGAACAGTCCGTTCGATGTTGGCGTCACGCTGTGCCACGCTGTGCCTTTCTGCAGAACACGTATCACAGAAATATTAGATGGCATTTTCCCTCTGATCTGTTCACTTCGGCTTACTATCACATGACAGCACCACTACATTCGTCAGTGGGTTACGTGACTTGAGACATATCGGGTATTTTTTTTCCAATTGTCAAAGTTTAATGGATAGTTTGTTTCTCTGTTCCCCTGTTCATGAGAAAAATGGCTTCAGTTTCAGTTTAATCTTTACTTCTGCATTTCTCCTTGACAAATCATGCATAATCTAACCTACAGAAATTCAAACAAGTGAACATAATAAATTCAAAGTATAGTAATCACGATAATCTCCAAAGTATTTGAACAAGTAAAATGAAATTGAAGAGATCAGTAAAACATTTATTTCCAGATGGAGAAAAATAGATGCGGGAGACTGCCATCTTGAGCAGGTGTTTTATAGTGATGGCAGCCTCAGGAAAAAAAAAGGACAAAAGAAACATACACAGAAATGGGCAATTTGTCATTGCAAATCTCCAAGATGTCAAAATAATTTGACTATATCAGGTGATTCCAGAGACAGATTTGCAGCCAGATTGATCAGAATTACTGCATCAGCAATTTATCGATGTCTTTATAGGCTAAATAGAGATGAATTGTTTGAGGGATTGATAAACCTTCAATTGCTTTTATCATTGAGGAATAACACTATAGCGGGACAACAAGAGAAACCATTTCGGAATCCAAGAATTTGAAAGTATCCTAAAATCAAAACTATTAGGCCTATATTGAACAAAATGTATAGGCCTGCTATTGGGTTCTTCTCGATACGCCTAAAAAAAGTAGGCACTTTGGTAGAAAGCTAGACCAGCAAAAGACTCTGTATAGGCTAATTATCATCCACTTTAGCAGAAAGCATGGACGTATTTTCTTGTACTTTGTTTTCCTTCTATGTGCTTCTTTATGTTCCTTGTTTGGAATGCATTTGGTGCACAATTCTATGATCTAGCCCACATATAGCGACACATGATGTGAACATGACACAGAAGCAATGTTGAGTTGTGTGTGTGTGTGTGTGTGTGTGTGTGTGTGTGTGAGTGTGTGTGTGTGTGTTTGTGTGTGTGTGTTTGACATCCTTCAAATTTTACATGCAGCAATCTCTCTATCAAAGGTTATCTATACAAAACGACAAGAACGTTAGCACAAGGCGTTTAATCGACATCGCAACAAGCAACCACCGGATTCTATGTTTGTATCACCATAGAACGAAGTTATGACATTGACCATATATAGCTACGTCCAGAGAACAAAATACGTTGGTAAACCGGCCTTATACATTACTAAGCCCTACAATAACCACAAAATAAGACCAAAACAATAATCTATCCATGAATGTGACTGCGAAGTTCGACAAGAAACCAGCCTGTAATGAGTCGCTATTTCCAGCAACACCGAGCACCCGTCTTTTCGAGCCCCCGCCGATAACATAGCAGCTATCCAAACGAGGAACATTCCATACACCTCTCGGTCCCAACTGTGCAGTGGATTGGCGACGGCGTATATGAGATGTCAGAGATATGGCCTGCATCACGTCTTGTTCATGTATATGCTAACTGTCCGATAATTTCGGGGTTATTTATCTTCATACATACATTATCTCCATTTTTATTTCTTTCATATCCCTTCTCCCCGGGGTATGAAGGTATTGTTTGTGCACAGCATACCTCGACGCGTCAGTTTTCAGCCTCCCGTAATAAACAAATCCTAACATCAATATTTTGGCTGAAAGAACAAGACTAGACACAGGGACCACCAAAGACGTTCGAGCCTTGATGAGCCAAAGTCCATTAATCACATCGTGCCATTCTATGAAGGATGGCCGAGCTTGACTCCGCCTGTCATCGAATGTCCGCCATTGTTGCTAGTCTTTGTTTCATACCGTGAGATGAAAGTGTTTGATTCAGGAGGATGATACACATCAACGCTTAGTCCAGATTCTGGACGTTTTCTTTATCATTACGCATCCACGCGCGCTCCACAGCTTATCGCGCTATCCCCTGTAACCGCTCGATATCGATGAGGGCGCCAACGTGTTTTGGAGGTCGAGATGCGTGCGTGCGTGGCAAATAATACACGAGCGTACGGTGGGGCATACGCGTGCTGTAGCGGTGTGTGCGCACGGTAAATGATCGCACAAAACAGTCCAGGCAGTGGACTAATCAACGCTTAGCCAGGGATCTGACAGTTTTTGATGACTCTATACACAGGCTTACAGCAGTCTGACTTCCCATATAAAGAGCCGTTCGTTTTGTGTTTGTGGCTATTTGAATGTTGCATATTCTATGTCCAATTCAGAATGATATCACTGCACTAGTCAGCAGCTAATAAAAGGCGTTTAAGATTCGTCATCGATTTGACGAATTAGAAAGTGACAACCTAATAGGCCCTTCAAGTTGAAGGCATGTGTTAGTAACAAATCCATATCGGTACACGTTCATCATCGTCTATCGTGTAATCATGTCCTATATGGGTATGTGTATCACCGATATTTATGCCTTAAAGAGGAAATACATCCCCCAGAAATGACCAGTCTTTATGAATATTTACATGAGCAAGTTGACTATGTCATGCTCTCACAATTTCTTATTCATTTCATGTACAGAAATGACGAAAATCTCATATTTCAGCTGTATAAATATAAAAAGCTTGCATTAAGACCATCTAAAATAAAAAAAAGAACAAATGTTAACTCTAATATAATCCTGGTATGAGAACACGCTTTCACTTGTATTAACTAAAAATAACACATTTTTCCTAATTTCACATATAACATACATGAAAATTTGTTGGGGTTTGACATCATCAACCTATTCATTTGAATATTCATAAGGACTGGTCAAGAAATGTTTTCCGAAAAAAAAAGGTGACATTTCAAGATGTAATATCTTCCTTATTTCTCACCCGATTTTTGCCGTCTTTGTATCGTTTTGTATATAGGAAATATTTTTTCTCTTTCTTTTGAAGTTTATCTATTTTTTTTGTGAATTTCCTCTTTATTTGCTCAGGGCAAGTTCTTCACTCATCTTCCGATATCATACACGCAACGGGCAAGCTAGTATTTGAAGCCACGATCTTCAGCGGCTATGTGATAGTGATGCGTAAAAGTCGTGATAGATACACCCTCAGCTCTATTGAAGTTTGCCCAGATTTTCCTTAATGTGTTACTGCATTTTGGAGCTGGTCACCATTATATTTATTGAAGTCAATGTTGTTGTTGCTGCTGTTGTTGTTGTTGGTATTGCTTTTGTTATTATTATTTTGTGTGTGCTTTGTCTTTTCCATTTTTCAAGTTTGGCTTCAATGAATAGACTTGTAAAAAGGTCGAATGGAAATGTTTCATCCAAATAGGACCTATGAAACAAAAAAAAAAAAGAAGTTTTCTGTCCAAATTGGCTTATTAATAATGTTTTGACAGGAAATCAATAGAATAACTTTGCATCAAAAGTTTCATGTCTTTCAATAACCTGGCAATATTGACTTATTATAAACGGAGAAAGGGTTTCCCTGTAAAATCATGGACCAAAACATGATTTTTATGATATTATTTTTTAACAAAAGAATGGGAGAATTTTGAGTTGATTACATAATCAGCCCACCTACTTTAATGTGACTGTGAAAACTGTCGATATTCGGTAAAAGAAGAATATGAAATAGTAAAATTCAATTACTGTTTTTTCTATTTCTTTTTCAATGATATTTTCAATTACCATTTTGTCTGACATAAATATAAAGTACAGTCAACTTAAACACAGTATGGGCTGGTTTGTCTTTTTTTTTTTTGGGGGGGGGGTTGTTTTTCTGAGTTGGCTTTTTTATGAGACTTTTTTTCTCATTTTTACTCTCTCTCTCTCAAAAAAAAAAAAAAAAACCACACGAATGCTCACATCATTCACAGCAAATTTATACAAATCATTCATAACAAACTTAGTATATTTTGTATTTTGCATGTTTTTTTGTTGTTGTTTAAACATGAATTGCTATGATAAAAGAGATAAAATCACATTTTCATAAACTGCTCGGAGAACCTGTATTCATAGCCTACACGATTAAACCCATAGAATGCTTGAGAGAAAAAAAGAATCCAGCCCCATCTCCCACCCCCAACCCCACACACCCTTATTTTCACACCCAAGCGCACACATACTAGCACACAACTGATACACAATCTGAAAACTAGTATGATACAAGTGAAAAAAAAGGCTATATAATGTTCGGCATAAATTACAAGTTGAACTGCTCATTCGATGCAAGTACGAAAAGGAAATGAAACGCGCTGACATTAAGAACGCAAAATGATCTCAAAAAACAAAACAAAAAAGAAATATGAATAAGATTGCATGACTCGAACGAAAAACAGAAACGCACATGTTAATGTCTTTTTATAATACCATCTCATTGTCTCCTTTGATATCAGTAATGGCAATAATGAAAATAAAGAAGAAAAAAGTTCTAAAGAAAGAAAAACGAAAGCTGACTCTCAAAGTTACTGTTTATACCTTTAAGAGCAATGATATGAATGATAATGTGCTGGTCAGTTGTATCGCAAAACATCCTACCATATAAGATTTTGCAATAAAGGCTAAAATATAAGGGGATATCATTATTTTCTCACCCATAACTGTAGACGGTATGTTCTAAACGCGATTTCATTATATACTTTTGTTCACATTTTGTACCTAAAATTCCATTGGCTGTTTATATCCTTAACTCACATTAAATAAAAATCTATTTTGAAGCACTAAAGCTGGGATTTCGATTCATCAGCAAATGGAAAATAATGTCTTTAAAGCTAGCTCCATCCATACTTATTTGACGAATACGAGGCGAGATGTTGGGTTCGTGCCTAAAAGCATTTACAACACGAAACAAGACTGGTACTTATTTGTCTGCCAGCAGATGCACCCAAATAAACTCAAAATTCTTTTTTTTTCCCTTCTTCCTGCTTTTCATTCTGATACTAAACATTCGACATCATTTTCTTGTCACTGTCTAATTTTGATATTTCTTATGCATATGTTGTGGGGAAAACCCTATCTCCTTGGGCTTGGCTCCTCCTGCTACATAACTGCTATAGTCTCCAACAACCCCCCCCCCCCCCCCCCCGGCAGACCTCATGCACCGATGTAGTGATTCGGGATATAACGGATACTGACTGGCTTGCACCAAGGAGCTTCACCTTGCTTGTACGTGGCCTTTTGTTAATGTTAGATGTGGGCAAGTTTGCCTTTGACTTTGCACTTGACAATTCAACTCTCGCGTGGAGGAGGCATCTCCAATTTGTGAGCTTCCATTATTAGGTATGGATACCGTGACGCTGTGCTCTCCCTCTCTCTACCCGCACACGATGCGACTTTTGACCAGCGGATGACCTCCTCTTTCTCATCCTCTCTCTCCCTCTTCTCTCTTTCTTTCTCTTTCTATTCCCCCATCTCTGTGTGAGAATGTCACGTGCATCTGGTGCACGATGGTACATGCACCTCCCTTCAAGCAACTGGGGGGGGGGGGGGTGGAGAGAGTCCCCCAGCCTCCCTGCTTGAACCAGAGAGGTAGGTACATGTATGTTCCTGTTTGAACGGACCGAAGTCCTGACCAGTTTAATTTTTATGCACATCGTTTATAAGTAACAGACTGCAGAGGATTAATGTTCCCCGATGGGTTCTTCGCCCTACACTCCTAATCCTATACTAAAGACTGTAAGTGAATGTCCGAACGTGCTTTTTTTTCTCACAATCATTCCAGCTACTGATACGGCAAAGTTCACTCCCTGGTCGATCCATTTTCTTTTTCTATGTTACAAAATAACATAAAGGAAAAATTCATTCCAAGTGAAATGGTGAACTCAAAATGTCATCATGAATGTATCTTTAGATTGGCCATCTGTTTGCATACCTATCACACCCACAACGCTTCCTAAGTGAAAGCTATTATGACATAATTAGAGTGCGAACCCCCTTTGCTACGTACACCGTTACCCCTCTCGCCCACGTAAACAATCACCCCCTCCCCCATAGGGTTTTTTTTTTTCTCTCTCTGTTGAAAGAGGGATTCGTTGTATCGCTCAATTGAAAAGTTCTGGCGAAGATGTGAAATGGTTACGTGGAAATCCTGCTTTCAGGGAAGAACCACCTAGCAAGTGTTGTAGCTCCACGGGATGAGATAAGAGCCATGGTCCATGGATAATAAATAATGAGGGATATACCCTTCGACCATGTTCTGTGCTAAGTCCTTCGCTTCTACTAAACACGACTTAGCCTTCATTGATTTGTGAATGGACTAACCTTTGCTTTTACAAAGGAATCGTTGGTACATGACGTCCATTGTCTGTCGTTCACAATGGCAGTACGTATGATAAGCCGGGGATTGGCCTTGAACGCCCTCCGTGTGCAGTCTTCTCCGGTCGGCCTTCTATAGAGGAAACGCCCCATGGGATGTCAATGACATCTTGACGTTGTGATAGCGAAAGGGTTAATCGGGGAGATGACCAGAACAAGGAGGGAGCAGAATCCTCCTCGCATGAAGACGACGTGTGAGGTCGCGAACAGTCGCTAAACGCATTGGCTCATGGCAACGTCAGTCAGAGAATGGTAGAGACGTCTGGCAACAATGATGTTTCAAAATGAAACTAACCGCTGTGGTTAGGGGAAAAAGTTCAACATACTCCGAACATAAAAACTAAGAAAAGTTAATATAAAGTAATGGAATCATGAGAAAGTTTGACCATTTTCTGCTGACGACTGAGAAAATTGACGATTGATCTCTGAAACTCCACAACATCTTGGCATGCAATGAAACCAATGATAATCTCCAGTCACCTATTTTTTTTTTTTTTTTGTATTTTGGCAGAAGTGGTAAAAAAGATCACTGTCTGCAGTTGTTTCAAAAAAGAAGGGAATACGATTTCAATAACGAAGTGAGAGATGAATTATACACTTTGGGAGATAGAAGAAACGTAACGCAGACGAACTTTTCTCGTTCTTCCTATGCCCCTTCTTCTTTCCAGAGGATAGATGATCCTTCTCCCTCAAGTATGTCACCTGTCTCGTTGGGGTTGCCTCTCTGCGGATGTTGCTCTTCAATCAGCGTACATGACAGTGTGTGCCTTCTCTGCCCGCTTATTTTGAACGAAAGATACTCATGAATGAAGCCTATAAATAGACAAGAGACTCCGCAAAGTCGCACTCAACGGTATCTTATACTCATCCGTCATAACTCATAATCACAAATATCTTAATCTGATAATCAGTAAATATGATTACTAATGGCTACCATTTACGAACATGACTAATACTGAAATGTCCATCGTTTGGCCGTACAATCGTCACTGTTTGTTGACTTTCTTTGTTGTCATTTTCGGATGGTTTTACTTTAGACGGGGAGGGGGAATGGGTGGATTGTTCGGGCGCTCTCAGGCTGTTGTTGTTGATGCTCCTACAACAAAGTGCTCACACTCGGGTAATTAGAATCCCCCCTCTTCAATCTGGAGGAAAGAATGGGAATCGAGTCTCGTTTCGGCCGTCTTTCAGGTGGAATTCAAAAGATCTTTACAAAGAGCGACCAGTTGACTGGACATTGAGGCATTCCTTACTGGACCTCCAACCATGCTTTGCTCTCTCGGTCACAATGAAACGGTTCACCCATCTAAAGGGGAACACGGTGGTGTAAAGACTCTTCAGGGAGTGGAATGAAACTCCCCGGCGAAATGCTGCATTCAAATCGTTGAATGGACGGCCAGCACTTCGTCGAACTTGAATAAGCAAGAGGCAATTTGACGACAAAACTCAATTGACTTTCTCCATCTTCTGGTATAAAGTGGGCTCATCTCTATGTATCATCAGTTCTCGAGAAGTTCCCCCCATCAGACTCCACCAAACGGATGGGGGAAAAAAACCTAAAGCTCCGGGGTCACACACACTCTCAGCGATAATCAGGAAACAGACGGCCGAGAGTTGGCGAGGAAGCGAAAAAATATGCAGTGCTTGTTGACATAGCGGTTTGAATCAACTTTCCACCGCTGCACCAGGTCCGGCCGACCCTCAGCTAACCCCCTCGCCTCCATCTCCCGCTCATGATAAACGTCGATAATACACACAGCGCGATGGCTGGGACCACACCCGAAGTGTGTGTTTTTGCTTAGGCCCACGAGAAACGCGCCGATATCTTTTCTCGTAAAATTCATCGCGGGGCCGTATAAATTTAGCGAAACCAGCGCGATAGCCACACATTCGTGCCACAGCCATCCGCGAAACCCGGCGGTCTGGATTGGACCCATGCTGTGCTTCTTCCTGGTGGTAAATCACACTCGGAATTCGCGCGTAATTAGGACGTTATTTACACAGACGTGGAAATCTGCACTTCAAAAAAGTCCAAGCCAGTGCAGTGATTACCACTGATGAATAGCAGTGTGACTTTGATGCCTATACAGTAGGAGAAATATTCTTATGATCGCTCCTTTCAGATGGATGGACTTCGGCATGCAAGCTTGACTCTGGTTTTGCCTTTTCTGATGTCAGCTCTATGTCATCTTCCTCTGGATTATACCGATTTCTACAGGAGTTAATATGCTCATAGTTCTTAATCTACCTTTGGTTGGATAAAAGAGCATCGCTACCAAGCAAGGACTCACACATATGGGAATTTAATCTGCACATTGAGAGTTCATGTGGAAATATATCCGAAAAGTCCCTAAACACTTAGTCGTTTTTGTTTTTGCTTGCCAGAAACTGAACGCATTTGCGACGGTTGATGTTACTGATCACACTTTGAGAAGAAGTGAAGCAAGGATACACGCAGTGGAATGTTCAGATGGGAAAGAGGAAGATAAGATCTTGTAGTACAGTACAGTATACAGTAAATGCTGCCTTCAGTAAAATCCGTAAGTAACGGGTTGAGTTTGGACTGCGAGAAGCTCGTTCGACGTACTGTTTCCGTGGTGAAAAGACGCAGGCTCTCCGAGCGGGAATGGTGTGAGAACGCAGCGGGCACGACTCCGCACGGGAAAGGTACCCACGACTAGCTGCGTTCACGCCCGTCTATCGTATTTGAACGGACCAAAGGACCTATAACTGAAAGTTACCGTGAACCCGATTTTGAACTGTTTGATAGTGATTATGAATTGGTGTGTTTCGAATTCGTTTATTTTCCCAAACACACAAGGATATTATGATCAACTTTGCGCAGTGGATATTAGTGGAAAGTTTGTTTCTTGAATATTTTTCTGCTAATTGGATTTATATTCACCGCTGAGACTTCGTGGTCACTCGACGCAGGTCTGCCTTTGGATTAATACTCTACCATTGGTCTTCATTTTTGGACGGGCAATATTTGCCTGATATTGCCCGAATTCTGAGTTGATCGTTAAACCCATTTGGTGTTGGGTCTTCCAAGATGTACCCCAAAATTGATATCAGCGGCGTTCGCGTCTCGGATGGAGTGAAATTTCTCAAGAAGCAATTTGAACCACCGAAAAAGGTGAGAAAAGCTCTATGAAAAGAGGAAAAAAAAAAAGGAAGACAGAAAAGAAATGAGGTTTTCATTGAGCAATGACAGAAAATTCGCTCCGAATATGATCTTTGCGTATCTGTAAGAAGTTTGTCACAATATTGTTATTTGCATATTTCAGTGTTTCATATCTGAATGTTTTTCGTCACTTTAGGGGAAAGAAGAAAAAGGGAAGGTCGCACACGTTGAAATACTGTACTGATGCAAGGTGTATACTTTTACTAGCATGCGTGCACGTGCGCGTGCGTGCCAGTCAATATTTCGGATTCATATACACACACAAAGCATTGTGGTGATCAACCCATAAGGCCCAGCCAAGGACAATTATGTGCTACAACTACAGTGTTCCTCCTCCCAGTGTCAAAGTTCAAACGCTGTGGGCATCATCGCTAACCTGAAGGCTGTTTCATCTTCCGAGATGAGGTACTCAGCTCATGTGTCGTGTCTCAGGTCCGCAGCACTTCATCACGGATGTTATTACTTGATTTGTATTCACAACAATTTAAACGCAGGGAAGTGAGACACTTCCCATGTAAAGATTAAATGCATATCTCCCGTTTGCGTATGCCTGAATAGGTGTATTTAATTTCTTTTGATGTCATAACCAGGCAATCGTAGAGATTAGGGGCAGAAGGCAGTTATGACCTCAGGGTCTGCAGGATCACCTCATGTCATGTCAAATTGTCGACATTTCATTTCATTTCATTTCAATTTCCATTTCCATTTCCATTTCCATTTCCACATCTTGAGTCAAGGAATAAACAACAAACAAGCAAGCAAACAAACAAAATTGAATCCCACCTCCAGGTATTGATATGGTTTTCGTGGTTAAACAGGAAAATATCAATTCATACTGAATGCGTGATAGCAGGGAGGTGAGACATATTAGATTCTCACCTCCTTGGTGATAGCAAGGTTTAGTTGCCCTGGCCTGGGCGCTAAGGGTTTATAAAGTCACCATTCAAAAGTTCTGCCTGATACCATCAGTGATGTGCCACGCGTCAATGTGATGAAGGCCATCTGCTGAACAGAGTTGCCCGTAGGCGATGACGAAATCCTAACCCTGTCCTTACCATCGTCAATCCTACGTGTACAATGTCAATGGCACTTTGAAGATGCTGAGGTTGAGGAGGTTAAACTATAATGAGAGTGCCAGCGTGCAAGCGCCTCTCATGTATTCTTACTCTTGTGTATGCATCGTAATCGGTGGAGCGTAGCGCGTGTGGTGATTGGTGAGCGGCTATTTCCATGCTCTGTCAGATTCACGGCCACATGCAAGGCCTTGCGGACCTCTCACTTCTATAGCTATATAGCTCCATGGTGCATGTATGATTTTCGATGTTTTCATGAGGTACACTATATTGTGCAGTGTTCATTGCATTTCGACTCAATTCGAGTTAAATTGAAATACGAAAGGGGAGTGGTAGATGTTTCATTAACACCTAAAAGTTATGGAATTTTAAGGTTTCACACGTTTTTTAATCACAATAACTCAAAATTAGCTAATGATGTTTCCGAATCGCAAATCTTCCATTCCATCAAATGTAAATTAACATATATATTAAAAAAAAAGTATACCTCATTAAATCGTGATTTTGGTCAGTGATATGGGAACAGCAACCCTTCCTCCCGGACCTAGTAACTATTCATGTAAAATTGAATAATGTAACTGCAAAAAACGGTTACACCCACCACAGCGACAATAAATGAGGAGAAGGATATACAAAGTTTATGTTGCTTTTCTGTCCAAAGATGAAATTGTGTAATCATGATGTATTTAGACCAACGGACAACCTGAAATCCCGCAAAATTATTACCCTATCGATTTCAATATTTACGTGATTGCGACCAATATTAGTATTTCGTGATAAAAAAAATATTCAAATATGATGTTGCATCAAATCCGACTTTGAGTACACGCATGCCAGTGAATCTATATCCTTTTGCGTAAATATGAGACAAAGTGTATGACCTGAAATTTAATGCGCACTCCTAACGAAAGGGAAAGTCCGATATTTACATTTTTTTTCTTTAAAGCGTTGGGTCTGAGCGGCCTTCGATATGCTCTCGTAGCTGCTATATTCAAGGATGGGCCATCTTTTTGACCTCGTGCCATTTGCTTGTGTTTCGACTACCGCGTTATACCTCACTTGATGTCGTTTGGATTACTCACAATACGGTACATACTGTGTAGTTTGTAATGCAGTGGCATTGTTTCTGTACACTTCGCAATGCTTTCGATGAATGCACTTCGGAAGGCCTTCTGCAAAGACAAGTGAATCATTAGCTTGAAGAGGAAGTTGGTGGATTTTTATTTTCTGAAAGACGTACTTTTCATCTTGTCCAAGGCGGCTACATCCACACCATATTGACACTAGCCATGCTCTGTAACGAAAGGTTTAGATGGCACATTCAGGAACTCGGATCTTTACAACTAGTGTGGGTTTCTTGATTCAAGTACGACGTCGAAGACCACATACCACATCGCGCCAGTGAAGTCTGCCCGTTTGTTTCCCCGAGGTTATCTAACCTTGTGGCCGAATCGCCTAGGGCGAGCTGCACGGTGCGCATGGGTCTATAAAGATAATAGGTGTAACGCGTCGCCACATTCCAACCACCTGGCTTTTGACACGCCTTACTGTTCCAACTCCTGTAGACCACACTGCATCGACAGGGAAACTCACTCGGTATCCCGTTTGCGTTAGCCGCCGAAATCATGGCCTGTATATCGGCCACGATATGTGTGAGAAACATAGCGTGGAGAGTACACTGTACCAACCAACAGACTACAACTCAGTCTGCCGCGTTTATTGCAAAAATGTCGAGCTATAAAAATACTTTAACATCTTATGTAGCTAGCGAGTGACCTGTTAGGAACTAGAGGGTTGACCATAAAGAGATCCGAGCTCCCCCCTCGGCTTATGATTGTAGGATGGTGTCTATCTATTTTAGTATTATTCTTCTCTATGACATACAGATGCTGTGAGATTGATATGAGTGGATATAGTCGGTCTAATAAAGATAAACACACTTTTGCAGCAAGTGGAATGCTAGCTATGTATGAGTTACAGTTATGAAATATAGCGTTCAACTCCTCCACACCGATGTCTCATTCCAGGCAGAGTACATGACCAGCACAATGTGCATTATAACAGGGAGGTAACCACGTCACCTCCCTGATTATAATGCACAGATAGACGTTTGGTGATGGTTACCGTTAGTGCAAGTGGCTTGTACCACAACTACTTTAAAAGTGTGAGTATAGTGTCGCGTTTACTTGAACCACAGCAATTTATCCAAAGCCCCCTCTCCCGTCTTGTCGAAATTATGCGTTAGGAACATGACGATTTTCATTTCTAGCTTTTGAAATAACAGTAATTATAACTAGTTATAGCAACAACACAATAATGATGATGATGATGATTGTGATTTTACCATAAAGAGGGAATAAGAATGAAGAAACTGAAGGAGAAGGAAAAGAAGAAAGAAAAAAATATGAATCTATAAGCTTTTTTATAAGGAGAAAATGTTTGAACTGATGGCGCAAAGTCGCCCATTTTTTTTGTTATTTTTGTCTTTTCTTTCTTCTTTTATTTGTGAATGATATCTACTGATAATCGTGATCGTGTTGTTCGTGTTATTTTTACTTGTGCATGTATTATTGTTTTGCTTTGTTCAAATGTTTTACAAGTTCTCTCGTTTTGCCAAAACATTTTCCTCTTGTGGTATCCAGTACAGTTAGCAGTGACTAATAAGAACAGAACATAACATGAACATGAATATATCATAGCATATAACATTAACATTAACATTAACATAACATAACGTAACATAACATAACGTAACGTAACGCAACGTAACGTAACATAACGTAACATAACATAACATAACATAACATAACATAACATAACATAACATAACATAACATAACATAACAAACCATAAGACGAATGAAATAGAAAATTCAGCCTGTAAACAATCAAATATGTCTTCAATAACTTTGTTTCACTGTACATTTGTGTTTGTTCTTACAATTATTTTGTGTACATGTCTTCAGCACGTCAGCTTTGTCTAAATTAGAGATCATGTCAGCTTCAAATAGGGATTTTCTTGCCATTGCTCTAGCCAAGAGTAAAGATGTGTAGTTCCCTGAAGATAGTGAGAGGGGATAAGTGTCCACCGTACACCTGTCGGATTTTTACTTTCCGGTGGAGTGGCAGACTGTTTTTCACGACACATAAGATAACTAAGAGAGTTATTTACCAAGGTCAATTCAATGGGGCAAATGGAAGCATTTTGTTCAAGAAGAAAAAAAGGTGTCGTTTGCCTTGTGCTCGAGCTCATCCCAAGCCTCCTTGATCCGTGTGTTTGTCTCTGTTTGTACGTATGTACCTGTGTGTCCTCTTCTGTTTTGTCTTCTCCGTCATCATCTTTTGTCTCTTTTTCATGCTCTTTTTTTCTTCTTCTCCATTCTTTTCTTTTTTCTCCTTCCTGTATTTTTCGCTTCTTCCTTTTCTTCATCTTCCTGATCATTTTTTTTTGTTTTGTTCTCATTCATCTTTTCTTTCGTCATCTTTTTCTCCTCTTTCTTCTCTTCACCTCTCGTCTTCTATTTGTTTTTTCTTTTGAATTCTCTTCTTTGTGTATAGTGTGTATGATATCTCTTGACAATTATCATTGTGTTGTTCTTGTTATTATTATTTGTACATGTTTAATTATTGTCGTTCTTGACAAGTTATTATTATTTGTACAAGTGTTTGGGGGTTTTTTGTGTCATTCTTGACACTAACAAGTTCATGTATCTGAAAGTCAGCATGTTCTCTACGTACTTTTTTTTTGTTGTTTTTTGCATGTAAACGTGTGTGGTGGCGTAATATCTGAATAATCATTTATGTGACATGACATCGCACAGAATTGTTTTATTGCATGAAATGTAAATTTACTTAATTCCGCGATAGTATTTAGGCCTACGCCTTTCCATGAAAGGTGTGTCAGAACGCTACGCCGTCGATATGCTAAATGAATAGATTTCAGGTATGAATAAAATTGCCTCTCGAGAAAGAAAAAAAAAATGAATTTTCGGCATTGCACTGTACTCCCAAAACGAAGTAAAATTAAGATGTGATATTATTATATAACCGTTGGTTCTTCCTGAGGTTTGCAGCTAACCTCACGTTTCAGATGATTTATCTGTGTTTAGATGGTCATAAATTTCGTAATATCCGTCAGAGTTCTCTTAAGTTTCCACTTGCCAATTTCTCTTTCACTTCACGAAAGGGGACTTTCGTCGAGAAGACTGGACGACGATCTCAGGTCTGCGAATTCCAGTCTTAACGAAATAAATTCAGAAATTTGTCATATCAATGCCATCTCTGCTTCATGTGGCCAAACAAGTTTTGTTTTCTCGTTATTGATGTGTGTCATTCATGTGATGGATGATAAATTCATGCTGTACTTGAAAAAAAAAAAGGACTTGTGTCCTCAGCTGTCTCGTCAGTTTGATCAATTTTCATTTAAATGCCTCTCGGAAATAGCCCGAGCTGATGTCACTGTGCCCACCCGCTGGCCTTGCCTTGGTTCGTGACAGACATGAAACACATTTTCATGTTCATCAAAAGAGCGCCCCCTATATCCGTCATGACAGTGAGAAAACATCGGATGATTGTGTAGGAGAATTTAATCTAGTGTATGAGAAAGACGTAGCGGAAATGAAAGGGAGATCGAGAGACGAAATGAGGAGGGGGGGGGGGGGGTGGGGAGAAGGGGGAGGGGAAGGTTATGGTCGATGGAGATTTCCCGCAAATCTGCCCCCCTATCAAGTTTTCTCGAAACGAGCGAAGGTTAAGGGTCATTTTACTTGATCTCATCAATGTGCTCCGTGGCGTGTAGTTAGCATCAACAATTCGGCAATTAAGACTTAGAACTTACACGGACCCCCTTCCTCGGTTGTTATTCAAGCTCCTTCTGTTCCCCCCTCATCCTGACTTTCAACTCTCGACCCTCCCTCCCCATGACCCGTCCTCGGATTGTCTCCTACCACCAATGAGCTTCAAACACAGGCTTCTTGTTGCCACCCAGTCTGCATAGCGCCATCAAACTGACTCTCCATGTTTCCATCAAGAGTTTGGTGCAAAAACGGGTTAAGCGCCATTATATTAACGCTGTACAGTAAGTCCATCACCAGATACAGCAATGTAAAACATTTCCAGTGATACCTTACTTGTTGCATATTACAAAACAAGGAATATTTTTGAAGTTATAGTTCTCATATTTTCTTTGTTTTTAACAGGTTTACTCGTAAAATGTCTAAAACTGACAAGAATGGAGTTAAAGGGTGTGTACAGTTCTGGTTGAGGTGAGGATTTAGCTTTTAACGTTTTGCGAGATATTTAGAAACCACACTATGAGATGTCAAAGAGCATGCAATTCTGAGGGGTATCAAAAGTTTATTTGATGAAAATTGGTTTTGAGATGGCTGAGATATCTAAAAAACAAGGTGAAACAAAGAGATCCTAATAAAAGGCGTGACCTGTAGTCTTTTATTATTATCACTTTTTTTGATATCTCAGCCATTTGAAAACCAATTTTCATCAAATAAACGTTGAATCCTTCTAAAAATTACATGCTCTTTCATATTTCATAAAAGGTTTCTCATTATCTCACTTAAGGAATGTAAAAAACATGAATCCCCACCTCAGCCAGTACTGTACAGCCCCTTTAACTCATTTTGCGATCAGACTCTTCATGTACTAAATAACCTTGATTCCAGACTTTTATTGTCACCATGGTGGTATTATTAGGCTTTCGTTTAGGAGGAAGAGAAAAAGAAAGAAGAAGAAAAGCCATCAGATTCTAGTGGAATCCTAATAATTCCAACTGTGACAATTTATAATCTATGAGTAAAAAATTGAGCAAAGAAAATATGATTCCATCGGGATAATTTTGGTAGAGTATAAAGACATACATTTAGGTCTGGAGCTTAGAATATGGTTTTAACCATAGATCTACTTTTCGGTTAATTATTTATATAGGTAGGCACTAAGCGTATTCAGTCAAGATATAATGCCAAGGTTTCTTTTGTGAATTATTCGCTGGGTAGTTAGCTGGAGGTCAAGGGATGTAGAAATAATATACTTCTTCGAGGAGTACAATTGATAAAATTATCTCTACGCTATTTACGCAGTCAAATCAGTGATAGTCACTTGCGTTGACTTCATGCAAGCATGTAGATCTATGTCATTATGTATATGAATATAGCCCTACTAGAATATTGGTGAAGCATCTAGGTATCCGGCAGAATGAAAAAAGAAAGAAAGATAAGAAGCAGAAGAAGTATCATAATAGGTACAGTATAGTAGTCGTCGCTGTAGAACTAGCAATAGCATGCAGTATCACAAGCAGAAGAAGAATGAAGTATGGTTTACGAGTAGAATAAATGAAGGCGAATCAGACGGAAAAAAAGGCAGAAGGAAAGGCAAACTTTAAGAAGAGGAGGTGAAAGATAAAGATTTACGAGAGAGGTTCATATCGAGTCTATTTTAAGATTACAATGTCTTTACACTTCCGTCGACCGGCTCTTGTGCATATAAACACATGAGCTTTAAGAATGTTCACAGGAGGTCTACCTCCCTCTATGGTTTCCACACCCACTGCAGCTGAGCGCATGCGCACATCAACGGCCATTGCCCCCACATTTGTTACTGTGTTGTTTTCAGTGATGACCTTTCTTTTAGCACAATTTTCCTCCCCCAACCCGATTCAATTTTGGAATTTAGAGTCATTTTCATGTGTGACTCTGATCCCCGATCTTTTTATAACCGAAAAAGTGACTGAACAGAAGGGGGGGGGGGTGGTGGATTAAATACCTCCAAATCTGTATGCCCATTGTGTCAACAGAATACTTTCTTTCACTTTCTTTTCTTTTGATAGTTTGGTTGAAACAATTATTTGATACGCTTTAGTGTGGGTGGCAGATACGTGCTCTCAGGTGCTTTGAGCTTCCGAGGCGGGCATTTTAGAAATGATTATCTGGACGTTTGCGTCGATCTCCATAACCTTGACTTTGGAGGGCTTCAGAAACAACAAACCCATTCGCATACCTTCATGCAAAGTTTTGGAGAATAAAAAAAAGGCACCAAAAAAGCACCAAAAAAAAAAAACACCCAACAAAAACCAAATTTGAACTCAGGCTAGACAGGCACAAATTTCGCGCGCTTGAAATGAGATTCGTGAAACCATGGTGAAACCTACTATCTTTGTCGCCTGTTTAGCAGCAGGGCGGGTGGGAAAACCCCAAACTAGCAGCAGGAAACTTCGGTCTTTTGACGAAGCCGAAAGTGTACCTCAAACACTATGATATGAAGTGAATTTGATTGAATGGGATTATGATTTTATTTACTTGTCAGGGCTCGACACTAACTTTTTCTCTGGTCGCTCGTTCGGACCACCAAAATCTTTACAGTGGAAAATTTCCGTGGCCCGAAAAATAAGGAACCTGAGGGAAATACAGAAATTCATTTTGAATTTCAGCTGCCTGATCGGGCCACCAAGAGATAGTCTTTTGTAAATGTGTTTGCCCGACGTCTATTTTTTTAGTAGCCCCGGACCACCGGGCCACGTCTAATTTCATGCCCTGCTTGTCCACCATGAAGAGCTCTGAATGCTTGCCAGTAGACCCTATGTCAGCAATCACAAGATCGACGGTGGTAGGTCACATGGGCTACGGAGATAAAATATCTTGTCCAGTGAAGGACACTGTCTGTTGGCAGGGCACTCGAACCACGGACCTCAAGACTGAATGCCCGTAGACTTAACCACTGAGCCACGACAGCTCCGCGATATACCAGAACATCGCTATTTTTGACAATGGTTGCACTGGGGATGGGAGTGCCCTTGACTCTGAATTCGTGGATTATCCTCCGAATTCTATGATTTCTCAGATCAAGGAGGGGTCACCCCATGGCCCAATGACTGGTCAGATAAATCTCAACCATTCAGCGGCGGGAACGCTGTAGAGGTAGAAAGAGTCCCGTGACTCGTCAAAAAGACAGCCCCAAGTTCTGGTTCAATTCGATGTGTCGTTCATCCTTGACCAGGGCGTTTTGCCTGTACCGTACTGGACTCCCTGGTCCCTCTTGACCTCTTGACCTCCAACTTTCCAAGACGGAACAGTGCAGAAATAGAAGAGTAGGGGGTGGACTCAGCGTTAGTCAGGTGTATAACTCCTCACCTGGTAGTACAAGGGTGATAAGGTGACAGGACCTCTCGGGAAGAGCAGTGAATAGGGCTGTTAATACTAATTAGGACTGTCATCCCTTTCCGTACTGAATTCTGAAATCCCCAATGACTATATAACTACATAAGCCACCAGGTTCCGGTCATCTGATGATGATAATGGTCTTATATTTACTCAGGGTAACCTCTTCAGTGTTAAAGGGATGGTATAGTTTGTTTGAGATTGAGGATAATGAAATATTTCAAGAGGTTGGACCCACCGTTTATTAGAATCTCTTTGTTTAATACTGGTTTTGGACGTCTCGGCCATTTCAAAACCAATTTTCTGTTACAAGTGGTAACACTACTGTTATCATCAATGTCATTGTTATTATAATCACTGTTATAATAATTATTTTGACATATATTTCCATTGTTACCTGTCATCATCATCATCGTTATCATTATCATCATCATCATCATCGTCATCATCATCGTTGTTATCGATATTTGGTGTATTTTCTACTTTTTCACCAACAGCAGTGGTTACATGAAGATGAAAACGGAATTATTCTGGTTGGCATGGTTTTAGCACGGAGGTGAGAACTGGTTTTAGGAAAGCTACACACAAACTTACAAGTCACTACTCAGTAATACTACACTTCTGTTCCACTGCTCTCATAACCAAGCTGATCTGCACG
The DNA here is from genome assembly GCF_964275005.1 of Diadema setosum. Taxonomy (NCBI): domain Eukaryota; kingdom Metazoa; phylum Echinodermata; class Echinoidea; order Diadematoida; family Diadematidae; genus Diadema; species Diadema setosum. The sequence goes on from NC_092697.1 coordinate 14,886,512, forward strand.
GAAAAAAAAAAAGAAGTTGAATGCCACACCTCACTTCCGAAAAGCCCTGTGACTTGGCCTTGGCTATGACAATAACAACAGCTACACCCCAATCTTCAAGATCGAAGGTTTTAAGCTCTGCTTCAACGCGCTTGAGGACCATTATCTAGGCCTACTTGTCTGCCCCCGTCGCAGGTGGTCGGAGAATGCACATCCTTTGTTCGTGAGTACTAGGTAGTCTTTTGACGATCGACCACAAAAAGATTCTCCTTTCCTCGTACCCGCAACTTCAACCGGTCAAATATAAACTCTCACTCACTACACTTGTATATGGAACCAGAGTGACCGAGTCACGCAATGCTGTTAAAGGAAGTGTCAAATTTCTCCTCAATTATGATCCAAATCAGCTGATTTGTAGTTACATGAAACCCAACTTTTTATTAGTTGAAGGCGTAAAGATCCCCCTTCGCCTAACTTTGAACCCCTTTCCTCTCCCCCTCCCAGCTGCCCTCATGGATATCCATCGAACTTATTAATCGAGGCCGGGGCTGGGTGACAAAGGCTAGCTCCTCCGTTGTCCCTTGACCCTAATCCTATTTTCTGGTCTTCCAAGTCGGGGTGTGAAAAGAGGAGGGGACGTGCGACATATTGTGGTCAAGATGGCTCATTATTTGCTCAGTGACAACTTAGAATTGCCAAGTGGACAGTGGTCAAACATCCTACTGCAAATACTTCTCTACCAGAAGATACCCGACTCTTACAGGCAGAGAGCAAAGAGCGACTGCTTATGGGGTATCATCCCCCTGTTAAGGCAGATTCAAGTCTAAACTGAAACCATCACGAACTGAAGAAAGAAATGCGCATGAAAGTTCACGTCGGCTGGTGACAGACCGAACATGGTACAGTGTATTTTCTTTCTAATTGGAAGAAACGGTCTTCACTAATTAAAACCGGTCATATCTACATAGTTTCCCATCGATATGAAACGGGTGTAACGATTAAATGTTTTTCAAGCTCAGTACAAGTCACTTAGTTATAAAAGAATGAGATTCCAAGTAATTTTCTCTAACACATCAGTGTGTGAATGCCAAATTTTACTGGAACAGAGCTGACCGAATCAATTCTTATCATAACATGAAGATGAAGATGATGTAGATGATTATTATCAATATCATCCTGACTGGTTACTAGTACATGTATATCAATTATCGATATTAATTTTTTTGCGCCCATCATTTCCGTTGTTGTTGTTCTTGTTGTTCTTGTTGTTGTAGATCTCTTTTGAGTCTGTTCCTTCTCAGTCAGTCTCAGGGCCCGCACTCGTGGCGAAGAGTGGCTACGCAGTCACAGCAGTTCGCGGAATGGCACCGATTCTTTACACCTTACAGTCGTTGTCATATAGCGCCATCTACGACCGTACAAAAGTCGTAAACTGCAGGGAGTGGAAATCACCACCACTCAGTGACCCCCCCCCCCCCCACCCTCCCCTCCTCCCATCTCCCCGGTCTTGCAAGTTCACCCTGCCCTGCCTGGCTGCAAGATCCGTCGAGAAAGAAAGAAACTCTGGGTCATGAGATGAGTATTTCTCACAAAACGACGTTTCATATCTTCAATGACTGTGACGGAGAAGAAAGTCACTTCAGAATTTAGATTGTGTTGTCATAGCGCGTGTTCCCTGCCAAGGTTTTTGACCAGGCGGAGTTAAACCAGTCTTCAACTTGCCAATAGGCCTACGCCCCTTGAAACTTGCACATTGGCTAATATAGTAGGCACCCTAATTCATGGTTTTGCAAGTCATCTTCTCATGGGATATAATTATGTGTCTTACACATACATCAGTTAAAGATGTGAATACATCGGTCATTGCATGTGATCGCCGAGATACCCTGGTAGGCGATCATTGTCGACATCTTGCTATATCGTGCTGCTTGTGGTCTCTCTGTGACCATCGCGAAATCAGGAAGAAAAGTTCTGTTTTACGTGTAATACAACATGTATTTTGTGATGGAATTACCAATTTATACAAAGGCTTTAAAATGAAAAAGAAAATGTGGAAAAAAAATAGACGGTGTTTGTTTTTGAAGAAACATCGGTGTTGCTCTGTGTTATCTCACATGAAGTACTCTGTCGAGCGCAGCAAATCTCACGCCGTGCCGTGTCTGGCGGACATTTTTCTTTACTCCCTTCCCTCTGATGTCTGTCAGATGTGTCTTTGTTGGTGACAGTCTCGCGTGTTGTATTCTCACCTTTCGCGAGACTCCCAAAGATCAACATCTTACCTGCAGCTATAGCTCGCGAGGGTTGTTTTCAAGTGCACATCCGCTGCGGAAAATGGTGATGGCATTCACCGTCTAGCGCACTCCGTTAACATCCCGATCAGCCAATTGACCTCTGCGCGCAACACCCCGAGATGATGATGCCTCGAGATTGGGTGAGCCTTGGTCCGTTCTCTCCGTTCTCCTGCTCCTTTCCTATACGATGGATGCATGCAAGACTTTGCTCCATTTGCCAGGTGAACGAGTCCAGAAAGGTCGTGGTCTTCACCTCATCACCACCTTTTTTTCGCTTCTTTTTTTTTCCTTTTCTCCTTCCCTTCCTCTTCCTCCTCCTCCTCTTTCCTGCTCCTCATCTTCCTCTCCCTACCCCTCCTCCTGTTCCTGCTCCCCTCTTCCTGCTCCTCTTCATCCTCCTCCTCCTCCTCCTCTTCCTCCTCCTCCTCCTCCTCCTCATTTTCCTCCTCTTCCTCCTCCCCTCCTCCTCCTAGCTCCTCCTGTTAGTCCTCTTTCCTCTTTCCTCCTCCTCCTCCTCCTCCTCCACTATATACTTTGTTCTTCCACCATCTTCCCCTTCTGTCTCTCCATTCGTTTCTATGTATGATTATCTCACTCTTCCGGGGCAAGATCGCCGATAATGAGATTTGAAAATAATGCTGCGGATGATAACGATTATGAGGAATTAGGAAGGATGATATCGATGGGAATTATACGAATGATTAAAATTGAAATAAAGTAGCACTGGAGGACTCAGTTTGATGTTTGTTTGTTTATTGTTAGAGTTAGTGCATGTATATAGATTCGTTAGTGTAGACGAACGTTAGGTTTTATTTTTTTATTGAAATAAAAAGAGTAGGACCTGCGTACAAGAAAAAAGTAATTTGTTTAAGAAAGCGAAACGTTAAAATGCTTGTTCTTTGGTATTCGACTGACGGGGCGTGGAGCATTTATTCCTTGAGTTGGTCTTTAAGGATCTTCAAATCCATCATACATTACAACCAGATAATCACCGTGCCTTGTGGTTAGTGACCTTGAACGGGTTTTACGCGGCAAGCATGCTATACTACCACCCATCCCCATTTCCATCCTCCGCCCCACCCCACCCATACTTCACCTCCATCCCATACCCCACCCCATTATTCTCCTTATGAAAGGTATCACCACTTCAAGTGGCTTGTCGTTATTTTGCCAGCGCTTCTCCCCAGCTCGGCGAAAGTCAGAGACTCGATTCGACGCCGCAAGATGTTTTTGTGTTTTACAACTAGTGTATAGTCGCCCCATAAATCTTACCTACATTAGAGAGGTTTTTTTTTCTTCCTTCCTTTGAAACGTTCTCTTATAGTTCCTGCGAAAACATGATCTGTTTATCTCAAGGCTGATGTTTAAAAAAAGATGTTTAATGCAGCTCAAGTCGTCGTCAGAACGATGCAATGTTAAAGTCGAATGTGATTTATCGTATCCGTTTTACGCGCAGTGTATAACAGAGCAAGCTGCCCTGATGGAGCCAACTTCCGAAGGCTGCTGCTTTTGAACCGGCGAGGAGTCGGCCTGGGTGGGCTGTGATGTGTGTTGTTAATTTTAGCAAACACCCCATCTTAATCACTAAACGATTTCATGTTTTGTGTTCATTCTACATGTATATTCTTAAAGTACATGTATTGCAAATGCCCTTGATATGATCACATTTCAAGGATTTGCAGGATTCTATGTAGGTCCTATACGTGCGACCAAGGAGTAGCTCCTTGATACGACGAACAGTCTTTGAAATTTACTTACAAAAGCTTTGTGCTGTTTAGCTTGCTAGAACAAGAGGATTTCGAATACAGATTTTTTTTTTCAGTATATTTGTACCGCACTTCTTATTTTCTATTACGGAACAGATTGTGGAATTTATTACATGGGTATTTTAAAGGGATCGTATAGTTTTGGTTGAGACCTAATTTCAGGTTTCTAACAGTTTTTGGTGAGATAATAAGAAACCTCTTATGAAATATGAAAGAGCATGTAATTCTTTGAGGAATTCAACGTTTATTTGATGAAAATTGGTTTTGAAATGGCTGAGATATCCAAAACAGAGCGATTTGATAAAGTGTGGGACCCACATTTTTATTACGGTCGCTTTGTTTTACTTTATTTTTGGATATTTCATTCATTCCAAACCTGATTTTCATCAAATAAACTTTGAATTCCTCTTAAAATGGTATGTGCTGTACTATGTCACAAGTGTTTTCTTGGTATCTCGCAAAAAGTTAAGAGCCCAATTCTCATCTCCACCAATACTGTACTGTATGAAGATGATGTACTCTAGCTGTTGTGGTGTAGCCATGGAGCTTCACGATGTATCATGTGTAGCAAGCCAAAGATAATACACAACGAATGGAATGAAGTGGTGGACCGAGTCCAAACGCACGCATTGTCGGAGGTCTTGTACGTTGTCTTTGAATGGGTGTTTCCCATTGATGACCTATGCCACAACTGTCACTGCAGTATCAACAGTGCATGTAAAACGCAAAACGTGATTTAAATCCTTTGAACATCAAAGGTCTGACAAACTTAACATTGGGAATTTTCCTTCTAAGTCAATCAACATTCTATTGAATCTTGCAAGGTCAGGAAATGTTAGAGGTGTCTGAGAAATATGCACCTTTCACACACTGTGTAATTTGTATTTTTGTCTGTCTAATTTACACGATATCTTCCAATGAGCTTTCCCTCACTCTGTACAACGATCAAACCACACAGTCTAACATCCTGAAAATCCATTAGGATCTTCTTTTAATCTCGCAATTTGCACTTCGTTTATATAACGTATTGAGAACTTCCATCAATATCTCCCCTCCTTCTCCCGTGATCCTTTCAAGCGCATCCCGCGACGTGACTCGAAGTCTTCTACCCTGATTGGTCAAAAAGTCAAGCGGTACGACAGCTGAATTGCCATTGGCTATTTGAACTCTTACCTCTGCAGCCTCCCCAGCCAATCAGAGCGGCGCCAATAATTAGTCTCAGGCCAATGCGCAGATCATTATTTTCATGATACCATGCTTGAATCCTAACATAATTCTAGTACCAACTCGTCATACTCACAAAATGTTGAGCCGTTTCAGGGAAAGAAGCGACACTAAGTCTGAAAGAAAACTATGACGTCTCAAACTGCAGTGATGTCGGAAAGTAAACGTTGTTTCGTTGTTGTTGTTGTTGTTGTTGTTGCTGCTGCTGCTGTTGTTAACGATAATGATATTGTTGTTGTTTTGATAACTCGAATGTTACCGTTACTCCTTCGCATTTTACCCAAAGTATTATACTTCCTGAACAATGCAACGTGACGTGTAATGTGTGTGTGTGTGAGTGTGTGTGTGTGTGTGTGTGTGTTTGTGTGTGTTTGTGTGTCGAGAATGGATATCAGAGGCAAATTCTTCGCAGGCTAATGGAGAATTAAGGGTCCTGTTTACCTTTGGGAACAGTGATTTAAACATGTTCAAGATATAATGCATGTGTAGGTCTGTTACTATCTCAAAACATCCTACCATATAGAATTTTCGCTATACAACCTAGCATATAAGGAGATATTTTCTCATCAAACCATAACTGTAGACGGTTTAGTCTGGAAACATTTTTATTATAACTATTGTTCACATTTGTCGTTGTTGTATATTAAACAATACTTAACATCGATTATACGTGTTCAGATTTTTACAGTGGTTGTTTCTATCCCAAACTCACATTTCAGAACTATTTTAAAGCACTAATGCTGGGTTTTTACTTCATCTGCAATTGGTAAATTATGCCTTGAAGGGACTGTGACACTGCCACCCCATCTGATTTGCATAATCAATGTGTTTGTGACTAATTTTCACTTTTTCGGGAAAGCAAATTTGTCAAGTCCCATAAATGAAATGAATTATGTTCGATCTTTGAGAAGTTTTCACTGTCCTTTTCGTTTATAATTTTTACCGCACTTGTTAGAGTCACTTTCCACACGTGTTTGACATCATCCTTTGATGAATACTAGTACCCAACGTTGATGAAAATACTTCATAGCCTTCACTCATGAGTAATTATTTATCATTCTGTAATGTTACCAATGTTACTACACGTAGTGCACTACATTTATAGTTTCCTAAACTTGTCAACTTCTGAGCAGAAAAAAAACAACAACATCCATAGCATAGTTTGGACAACCCTAGTCACAATTCAGGCTACTCCAAACACACATACACACAAAACTGCGTATAGTTATACGCACACGCGCGCACACACACTCACACACACATAATACACAAGGTTTCTCTGTGAACGCAAATTTATTAAAACAAGGATGATAAATGGGTTTCTCTGCCCGAAAAAAGAAGGAAAAAAGAAAGAAAGAGAGAAAAAAAAGGAGAAAAAAAAGCGATTAGAACTAAAAGAGCTCTTGTCATGTTCCGACCAACAATCAAAATGTAGGGTATATTTTGATAAGCCAAACAAAACTTGTAGGTGCAAGCCGCTCGACAACTTTTGTCCAAAGGAAAAAAAATGGAGAAATGATGGATTCTTTTTAAGGTTACCAAAGACCACCCCATGAGACAAAACCTCGCTCCTGTATATTTACGATTGTTTAGATGTAAAAGAGTGAAATGGAACCAGGTTTGAGTCACGAATGGACAGAGCTGTGCCCATGAAATGACTGCTGGATGCAATATGCGAGTGAAATTGCTCATCACACAACTTGCCTTACCCCCTGTTTTTCCCTCCATTCCGCAGCGCATGTGGAGGCACACATACGCACGAACGCACACACACGCACGAACGCACACACACGCTCTCTCTTTTCGCTGTCGTAGTGTAAAGGGATGTATCGTTTTGTTTCGGATAGGGCTTCAGGTTTCCAACTTTTTTTGTGAGATAATGCATTAAAACCTCTTCTAAAGAGCACACAATGCTGAGAGGAATTCAAAGTTTGTTTGATGAACACTGGTTTTTAAAATGACCGAGATATCCAAAAACAAAGTGATCCTGACAAAAGGTGGAACCCACTTTTTACTAGGACCATTTTGTATCACTTTGTTTTAAGGTATCTCACTATTTAAGAACCGATTTTCATCAAATCAACTTTGAATTCCTCTTAAATTATCATTTGTATGCCCTTTAATATTTCATTGGTGGTTTCTAATCATCTCGCAAGAAGTCAAAATCGGAATCCCCCATCTCAACCAATAAAATTTATATGCATAGCTATATTTATATAGGTCCCTGCCGCTATGTGTACGCAATCTAAAAGACGCGTGAGTAGTATATACATGTACCCGTTCGCACCCCGTGGAGCAGTGGAGCTGTGGAGCGGTGGAGCTCCACAGCTTATGAATATTAATGAGTTCATGAATAGTAATGATCATGAATATGTATGAATATGTATTTATGTAAATGTACATGCATTATGTATGAGTGTGAGATATAATAGTCTGTGAATGGGAGTGGCAATAGCAATAGTGAATTGTGGAGCAGTGGAGCTCTCTGACCTAGCATATCATATTAGTGAGCTTGATTTATGAATATGTATGATTATGCATTTATGTTAACATTGTATAAACTATGCGTACGCTGTGGAGCTATGGAGCTGTGGAGTGGTGGAGCGGGAGTGACTCTCTCGCAACATGGCTGGTGTGGAGTGTATGTTGTGGAGTCTATTATTTTTGCACGTAAGTTGATGCAAATATAATTATGCAAATGCGTATAACAGTAAGGTGCGAAGAAATGAACATTATCAATTATGAAGTGTGGAGCTGCGGAGCTTCAAATTGACCTAACATATGAATATTAATGAGCTTAAGCCATGAATATGTATGATTATATATTTATGTAAATATGATTTGTTTATGCGTTTGCGGAGGTGTGGAGGGTGACTCTTTGCAACCGATGGCATGGCTTGTGTGGAGTGTTTGTTGTGGAGTCGTATGATTTTACACGATGAATATTATGAAAGGGTAAATTATATCAGCATATGCAAAGATTAAATGTATGACACAGATATGTTTACTTTGTGAATGGGCGTGACGGTAACGCATGTGGGCTTAAGTTTATTTGATACTTGATTGTTTTATATTTTTTGCAACGGATTGTATGGCTTACAGTGTGGAGTGCATATTGTGGAGTCGTGTTTTTTTTTTTGCTATGTTTTTTATGTTTGTTTGTTTGTTTGCTCGCACGATGATACGAAAGGTTGATATATATGCAAATGCGTATATATACCGGTAACGTATGAAGTATTAAGCATCATCTATAGTGAATTGTGGAGTAGTGGAACTCCAAGATGACTAATATATGAATATTGATAAGCTTTATTCATGAATATGTATGAATATGCATTTATGTTAATATATGAATTATGTTTGGGCTAAGGAGCTGTGGAGCTATGGAGCTGTGGGGGGGGGGGTCTCTCTTTTTTCAATTGATTGTATGGTTGGTGTTGAGTGTATGTTGTGGAGTCGTATGATTTTGCGCGATGATACGAAAGATTGATATGAATAGAACTATGCAAATTCGTATAACAGTAACGTATGTAGGATAAGTCATCACCAATATAGCGAATTGTGAAGCAGCGGAGCTCCAACAAGATGACCTAGCATATGAATATTAATGTATGCAAATGCGTATCAATTATGTATGATTGTAAGATTAAGCACGCTCAGGTGAGACTTGTGGAGCTGTGGAGAGCGAGACTCTTAAAATGATTTCTATGGTTATTGCGAAGTTAGGTTGTAGAGTCGCATGCTTGCACGATAATACATACAGAAAATTTCATATCATTACAGATATTCGTGTAAATGTGTAAACACGACGTAGGATCATAAGATAGGCCTATGATCACGTACCCGCTGAGCAGCGGAGTCGTGAAGCAGTGAAGTTCCAAGATAATGCAAAATGTATGAATATTCATGAGTTGAGGGTTAAATGTGGAGTTAATGGTGTGATGGGGTTGTGCGCCTTTATATGATGGAAATCTTATGTGACTTTGCTTGACGTAATATCATTACGGTGTGAGTACTTGGTATCAAAAGTGAGAATGAATGAGAACAATAACATTCATCGTTTCATCATTTCATCATTTCATCGTTTCATCATTTCGTCGTTTCATCATTTCATCGTTTCATCATTCCATCGTTTCATCATTTCATCGTTTCATCATTCCATCGTGTAATCATTTCGTCGTTTCATCATTTTATTGCGTCATCATGTCCATCGTTTCATCTCATTTGCATTATCTACAAGTGCGAAGTAACAGATTGTATCGCAACATGGCTGGTGTGGAGTGTATGTTGTGGAGTCTATTATTTTTGCACGTAAGTTGATGCAAATATAATTATGCAAATGCGTATAACAGTAAGGTGCGAAGAAATGAACATTATCAATTATGAAGTGTGGAGCTGCGGAGCTTCAAATTGACCTAACATATGAATATTAATGAGCTTAAGCCATGAATATGTATGATTATATATTTATGTAAATATGATTTGTTTATGCGTTTGCGGAGGTGTGGAGGGTGACTCTTTGCAACCGATGGCATGGCTTGTGTGGAGTGTTTGTTGTGGAGTCGTGTGATTTTACACGATGAATATTATGAAAGGGTAAATTATATCAGCATATGCAAAGATTAAATGTATGACACAGATATGTTTACTTTGTGAATGGGCGTGACGGTAACGCATGTGGGCTTAAGTTTATTTGATACTTGATTGTTTTATATTTTTTGCAACGGATTGTATGGCTTACAGTGTGGAGTGCATATTGTGGAGTCGTGTTTTTTTTTTTGCTATGTTTTTTATGTTTGTTTGTTTGTTTGCTCGCACGATGATACGAAAGGTTGATATATATGCAAATGCGTATATATACCGGTAACGTATGAAGTATTAAGCATCATCTATAGTGAATTGTGGAGTAGTGGAACTCCAAGATGACTAATATATGAATATTGATAAGCTTTATTCATGAATATGTATGAATATGCATTTATGTTAATATATGAATTATGTTTGGGCTAAGGAGCTGTGGAGCTATGGAGCTGTGGGGGGGGGGGGGTCTCTCTTTTTTCAATTGATTGTATGGTTGGTGTTGAGTGTATGTTGTGGAGTCGTATGATTTTGCGCGATGATACGAAAGATTGATATGAATAGAACTATGCAAATTCGTATAACAGTAACGTATGTAGGATAAGTCATCACCAATATAGCGAATTGTGAAGCAGCGGAGCTCCAACAAGATGACCTAGCATATGAATATTAATGTATGCAAATGCGTATCAATTATGTATGATTGTAAGATTAAGCACGCTCAGGTGAGACTTGTGGAGCTGTGGAGAGCGAGACTCTTAAAATGATTTCTATGGTTATTGTGAAGTTAGGTTGTAGAGTCGCATGCTTGCACGATAATACATACAGAAAATTTCATATCATTACAGATATTCGTGTAAATGTGTAAACACGACGTAGGATCATAAGATAGGCCTATGATCACGTACCCGCTGAGCAGCGGAGTCGTGAAGCAGTGAAGTTCCAAGATAATGCAAAATGTATGAATATTCATGAGTTGAGGGTTAAATGTGGAGTTAATGGTGTGATGGGGTTGTGCGCCTTTATATGATGGAAATCTTATGTGACTTTGCTTGACGTAATATCATTACGGTGTGAGTACTTGGTATCAAAAGTGAGAATGAATGAGAACAATAACATTCATCGTTTCATCATTTCATCATTTCATCGTTTCATCATTTCGTCGTTTCATCATTTCATCGTTTCATCATTCCATCGTTTCATCATTTCATCGTTTCATCATTCCATCGTGTAATCATTTCGTCGTTTCATCATTTTATTGCGTCATCATGTCCATCGTTTCATCTCATTTGCATTATCTACAAGTGCGAAGTAACAGATTGTAGCGTTTTGTACGATAATTGCGGAGTCTTATGCTTCGCACAATAGTATACGGAAAGGTGATATAGCATTCCAGGCATAATTATGTGTAAATGTGTAAACAAGTTGATCGTAAGGTAATGACCGAGTACCCAATGAGCAATAGAGAGTTCCAAGGTGTTGCATGATGCATGAATGAGTGCTCATTACAGATATGACTAAGATGTGTGAGTTCTCTGTCGTGGTCACGGCGTTTTACATAACATGAATGAATCCTATATGCATGGTATGGAAATTTAACCTTATGCGGCACTTTCGGATGGTGCGGACATCTATAAGAACTAATAGCATTTAAAACAGAATACGCAAAAAAAACAAAATCAACATCAAGAAAGTGAACAATTGGTGTAATCTACGTTTCCATATTTTCCGTGTTCATGATACATATTTTACTCTACTACAAGTCGCACCTAGCTTGCATCGTTTACAAAAATGTATCTTGTAATATCGTGTAATGTAATATCGTTGAACCTATTGATGAACAAAAAGACATTTCACTACAGCATTTTACATCGCAGTGTTTTCTCTCATGCATAACAAGCTGGTACTTGTATCTTGTACAATTTTCTCTCTCCCTCTCTTGTTGTCTTTCTCTCAAAAAATCGGCAAACCACACGATCATTAACATGTAATCATGTTCCGAGATGTAAGCATATCAGACGTTACACAATGATATTGAAGTTGTAAAGTATCGCGACTATCATGTCGCCGTTTATTTGTTAACTTGTTTAAGAATGTGTTGTACAACATTTTAACATGTTTTTTCCGTTTCGATAAAGTTAAGCGTTTTGAATAAACAACAACAATGACAGATAGATTCAAAAGAAGAAGAAGAAAAAAAAAAGTATGTCCCGAAGACGATATCGTACTGAATTTTTGGGCAAAATATTAATGGGAGAAAGGAAGTGAGATAGGGAGAGGCGGAAAGAGTAGGATTATAAAGTCCCATTGCGCGTGTACATTGATTGACTGAAAGTGTGGGTCACGGGAACAGGAGAAGAGAAACAAGAATCATTGGAGCATGAAGTATAATCAATGCGAAACGGCGAAACGGCGAGTTGACGAATATGAGTACAATTATTCTTACCTATAGGGTACCACGACTGAATTTTACTCTTCTAATCGTCCATACACGCATACTCTACACAACTACGCAAGGAGAAAAAAAATACACATTTTAGTCTTTCAGTATTATATACACCTTAAACGCTTTAATAAAAAAAAAAACGTTAATACAAACAATGTGTATCGTAGAAATGTTGAAATGAAGAATATTGATAAATTAGTAACATATAACGATGTTTGGTAGTATCAATGCTTTTTGTCAACTGAAAATGAACATTTGCTGAATATTACATAATACTATGATTATGATGCATATATTCAGCTATATATACAACCATCAAAGCTGTATACTGTACCTAAAGAACCTCCAAGGGAAAAAAAAATATGCAGCACATAGTCATGAAATGGTAACACGAAAATATTAGTCTGGTTTTGCGCAGCATCAACGAATATTTAAATCGAGACCATGACCATGAACCGACAGATTTCACCTGTTGAGACTCGTCTGCATGAGTCATAACTCTTACGTAAGAACGACCGATTGTGGATTTCCCAAGTCGAATGACATCATTGTTGATTTAGATATCCCTGACAATAAACATATACATATAAACAGACATTCTCTAATAACTCGCTTCAACCGTAGATACAAACAAGCCAAAATTATAATCCTTTGAGATGCAAACAATATTTTGCATGAAAATTACAACACTCTTTGCAATATTACATTCATAATGATATCATAACTGAGTGTACGATGAAGGCATCTGTATCATTTTTTTTTTCTCGTTAGACTACCGGGAGGAAAACATAAGAATGGAAAATAATTGTATGCAATGACTGATGATACTGCGTGTTTTTTACTCAGATATCTAAATACGTCGTGGAGGTGTTGTCATCCAAGATTTTACGCTTTGGATAGAAATAAGTGAAGGCATTTCTTGTTTGCGAGTATGTAGAGACGCCATTGTTTACAACACGAAATCCTAAATTGGTTCCACCGCCCGACACTCTTGAATGGAGAACCTCTAGGTAAGTGTTTTTGTTGATGTCATTTTGTCTCTTACTGACGCCTTTGCAACTGAATTTGTCTGTTGGGCCAAAACAATAGTACGTCTTGCTACAAAGAGCAACTATTCCGTCACCCTCCCATTCCACTTTGAATAAACCCGGAGTTCGTTTATCATACATAGCATTTTCCACACAGTCATTTCGAGGAAACCAGTTGCCTTTGTCTTCTTCGTATTGCTCTCTCATGCTCGGTTTTATCACATCCTCAAAATCTTTGGAAGAGATGGCGATATACGCAGAATCCGTATCCATTTCACACATCTGAAAATCTGAAGGATCAACATACTTCACGAGGAAATCATAATAGAATTGCAACATTCGAAGTTTTGCCATTTGGTACACGGCGTGTCCAATCTGAACAGGAAGATCCATTTTGATTTTTTGTTTGGCCATGTCCACTTCATAGCAGTCTTTTCCGATAGGATTGAGATCCCGAAACAGAGTGCTATTGACTTGTTTTTGTGCCCTATTTTCATCGCACACATTCACATTGCGATGTTTTTCCTTGTTTGTAATTGTCTTTCCGTACGAAGAGTTTCCGATCAGCTTCATAGTATCAGCAATGATGCTCTTGCACGGATCGCTATCCCCCGCACGACGTGCGTCTGACACAGCTTCCCCAAATGTTTCAAAGCAAGCATTTGGTTTGTATTCTACAAATTGTGAGATGTTGGTAACAATGAGACCGTGTTCAAGGTACCAACAAAGAAGAGGGGTATACAACAAAATGTTCTTCCCGAACATACTTCCAATGAGGCTACGTCGAGGTGTCTGCATAATGCCATGTTTTTCTGCGTAGTTCCGCATTACATCTCCAATATCCTCCCGCGATATGTTTGTATTCTTAAAGATAGGGCACATTTCGGAGAAATAGTCTTTAAACTTGTCTGGCACGTGTATGTCGCATACAACAAACCCAAAGAGGTGTCCTTTCTGTATAGCGGAGAGAAGTTGTGCTTGTGACGCTCCATGGCGAAGCTTGGGTGGGGGAAAATGTTCTGAGAGAAACGCACTGAGAGTAGAGTCGTGCTTGCGCATGTCTCGATATTCACATTCCCAAATGGAAATGTACTCATATCCCATTTGTTGAATGTATTTCTTTTTCTCCTCAGTATTTTGACGTAATTCTTCCATAGGTTTCCCCAGTCTTTTGTTTAGTGTTTCCCCTTTGGTCAGATGACAAGAATGCCCGTGGAAATAGCATCCATTGAATTCAAAGACCTGATTAGTCTCCGCGCAGAAGCCATCCACGGGGAATTGGAGAGGGCCGATTCTTTTTTCGGAGTGATTGCCATTGTGTCGGATTTTAATGTCTCTTCTAAAACTTTCATACTGGAGCCATTCTTGCGCAATAGGATGTCTGCTCTCCGGTTTGAAATTATTTTCCGCTCTTCGTCTCACATAGTGTCCAGTAGGCATGTCCTGCATGATTGCCCATAGATATAGAGCGTTCGCGTCAAAGCCAACCACTTTCTGACACATTTTACCTCCTCGAATCTTCGTCACGTTCTTTTCATGATGGCGATGAAAAATAATCGATGGACCCCCGACTAAATTTTCGCGAAAAGTGTAGAATAGGTCTTTATCCTTCTCCGAGAACAAACCGAAATGTGCGTCGGGACTACATTTCATCAGATATTTCATGGTAAGTCCCGGAACAGAAATCCCGTCCTTAAATAAATCAATTCCTCTATGCTCGTAGAATGCACGCATCTTTTCTACAGCCTCAATGAATGGGGTAACATCGCGATTGTTATACCAGACGAGGTAGTCACGGAAAGTGGACATCTGGTTGTCTTTCCACTCACGCTGACATTGCTTGTATTGTTCAGGGGTCAATGCAGTGCGATGAAGGGTGTCATTAAATGCATCAATGGGTGGAAGTTGTGGTTCATTCAACTTGGCCAGAGAGTCTACCCATTCGTACGGAAAATACCCCTTTGTTTCCTTGCATCCATAGGCCTTCATGAATGAAGCTAAAGAGAATCCTGGGGCAAGAAAGTTCAAAATGTCGACGAATTGTAGGTGCTGAGTTTTGATAGCCATGTGATTGTGGTTTCTCTTTACTAGGTAGTTGATAGGATCCATTTCGAGAAGGGTTGGGTATAGAAACTCCTTAATGACATTAATGTCGTATTTACCCGAGTTAAATCCGACAACTGGCAATTCTTGTAAATAATTTAAGACTTTTTGTCGCAGTCTCGTTAAGTATTTGGGTACAGGAGATATTTCCCCATCTGTCAAGAATCTACTTCGTATCTCCTCAGTTTTGTCGTCAATCTTGTCCAGGACGTCTTGATAAAGTGGTTCCAGAAGTTGAAAAGATCGTTGGCTGACTTCTAGTAAGTACGCCACCATAGTGTCGATTAATGTCTGGGGATTTCCATCCGACACCATGCAATAAGCCTCGTTGTAACCTGGTACATTTGAGTTCACGCTAACACTCAAAGGTATGTGTCGAGATGTATATTGTAGGTTGCCATTAGATTTACATTCACTTTCATCACATTTTTCAAGATAGCTCTCTATGTCAAATGTAGCAAAATATGGGAAAAATCTCCTACTTTCCTCAACGAAAATTCCCTCAGCCTCCAGTTCCTCCCATATTGTGACTGAGTTGTGAAATGTTGCAAGCCCCTTAGGAAAAACGTGTTTGGTGGCTTTTGCGCTGCAGAGTTTTTCATGTCGGTGAAGCGATTTTCGAGATTTCCACAATTTGTTGCATTGTCTACATTGATAGTTACGGCAATACCTCTCGATGTCAGTGATATAACTGAAGTGACTGTCGTGAAGATTAACGTACAGTGTCTCGGCAAACTTATCCAGACCTCGACGAATGAGTGTAGCAGCCACTGTCTGTTCACTGTTGAATAGATCTTTTTCAGTTTCAGTCGAACTAACAGTAGCGGTACAAACATCGTTGACTTCCTTTCCACAATCTCCACCTATTGATTCGTCACCTACAGGCACTAACTTATAAACAATTATATTAATTTGAAAGAATTCTTCGATGTCACTTAGTTCGCTGAGTTTAACACCTGGGAATTTGTTGATATCTTCATTTGGTTTGTAGCTCTGTAACAATTCTTTCGTTGTTGTTTCTAGACATTTTGAACTGTTACCACGAAGAAGGGCGATACATCGAAAGAGGCACAAATTGTCGTCGTACGTTTTACCAGTCTTTCGGTTCTTGACCAATGATACGATTGCTTTGTTATCTAGCACGTACAGTGGGAGCTCCATTCCCCTACCGATGGGATGATCAATGAGGGAAAATACGTAGAATGTGACGTTCGTGATATGTTGAACCACCCATTTGGAATCTGGGCGCAGGGACCTGGCATATTCAAGAACATCTTCATGAATGAATGTGTTAATGAAACCTTCAAACGAAGCGTGATTTGTGATAACGTATGGTTCGTTGAAAATCTTCGTGTTTCTACTCGCGTAAAAGTACCTACACTCTTTCGTTTCGTTGTTAAACAAAACGAATCCATACGAAGCGTTAATTTTAAAGGCAGTGGACTGCAGTTCAAACACTTTTCGAGCCTTTTCTTTCAAGATGGTATTGTCGAGTGATTGGAGGTGAAAATTGTACCATCTATGTACTCGTCCTTGTGATTGTCTGTCCTTGATATTGTACCAGTGTTCCTTGTACATTCTGGCGACGCATCCCTCTGGGTCCACGTGCGGGGGTAGCTTGATATCCACACTGAAGTCAGACTGTTGGTCAGACTGAGGGCACCGTGCTAGAAACAAACAAACAAACAATGGTCTTAATTCGTGCCTGAGAGACTGTAGAGTCGGTGATTATATTGACATTTATAATTATAGCATTCAAATGAAAACTACTTACAATCAATTATGATCTAAAAACCAAAAAAAAAAAAATGCGCGTCATTATTCATTCATTTTCATTTCATTTCCGACGAAAGTATACAATATGACAATTGCATATTACGAAATAAAGTACAACGTGACTTTTACATATCAGAATGAGATTTAAATGCACGTCATTTGTTTACAATGAGACAATACACATACTAGACGAAGAAATGCATGGACAAAAATGTAATTGAATAGATCATAACAAAGAAAGAGTCGAAAATGGAGGCGACTGCTAAAAAGATGTTCCCTCCAATTTCAGTTATCTATTTACTTGCTAAACAGGAAGAGAGAGAGAGAGAGAGAGAGAGAGTTCTCTAGAGTGCATCATTAACGGAGATGAAGGTAATTTCGTTGATAAACACTAAATCTTTACTGAAACCTTAATTATGAGATAATGAAGAATTGATTCAACAGCAGAAAATTCAAACAAGAATACTTACGTTTCTTTCGCCTTGTTGACTGATTGTCTCGTGGAGACTTCCGCTTACACGTTGGTGTTGACGAAGATTGTTTCCCATGACTTTTAATGTGTTTCACAAATTTTCTGCATTCATTGTATACTCGTCCGCAAGTGTGACAGAGATAAGTTTCTTTTGGATAATGAGTTTTCTTATGATCTTCAAGATCTCTGATCGTGGTAAAATGAGCATTACATTCTGAACAAACCAATCGTTGACTTTCCTCATCCGAATGACATTTGGAAAGATGTTGTGTCTTCTCATGTCGTCTTAAACTATCGAGTCGACCAAACGCCTTCCCACACGTATTGCAAACATACAAAACTCGCTGATCCTGATGAAATGTGCGATGATGACGGGTTAAGTTTCTCCTCACTGAAAACTCTGCATTACACGTCAGACAACTGTATTTCCTAGCTCCGGCCGTCGTTTTATCCTCCTGTCCTCGGACATTTTGATGATGGTGTCGGGATTTCTCATGGCGCTTCAAGCTGTCGGTTCGTTTGAAAGTCTGACCACACACCTTACATGCGTGCAATACTTGCTGATCCTGATGATGTATGCGATGATGACGCCTAAGATTTCTCCTAGCTGAAAACTTTGCACAGCACAGCTCACAGGTATATTTTATCGAACTTTCCATCTTACCTTCAAAAGATAGTATGCATGGGTAGGCCTAACTTGAGAGCCTGGAGAGTCTCGCTAAGACGAGAGACGAGAGATGTTTTATTGTGTACGCCGTAAAAGATTAGCACCTGACTGAGCTCGAAGTCCAATTTGCGCTCATTTAAATCACCCGCCAATTATGCTTAAATTAACAATGACGTCATTGGACCAGGGCATTTCGCCATTGTCCACTCTTATTACGCAAGAGTTATGACTCATAGAGACAAGTCCCGAAAGGTGAAATCTGTTTGTCGGTTCACAGTCACGACCTCGCTTCTGATATTCGATGCTGATGCGCAAAACCAAACTAGTATATCTGTATATATTATGTTTCGCAGTTTCATGACTCCTATTCGTGTCCGTATCATCGTGTTAACGAACACTTCCTATTTTGTGTATAGTCATTTGTTCATGTATAATAATTTGATTTGAGTTATGTATAATATAATTCTAAAATGAGAATTGCTTTTACTGTTCTTTTATTTCTACGCAATGTTACAGATTATCATTGGGATATTTCAAAATACGTAAGTACGTCCATTGTAATTTCTATCGTGCTATATAGACGTGGAAACAGAGGGGATATTGTTAGCTTTAAAAAAAAAGATACGAAAAGGTGATTCCATTGTAAAAGAAGACTGTGTTAAACCTCATTTCGATTGAACACAATGTACTATACTTCATTTGCCATTGTGTACACTGAAAGTCCTTGACGGAAAGTGGGCAAATGTTGTGAGTTTATATTTAAACTTGAACGAGTATACAATGTACCTTAAATTTTTGGATGTTTCTGTAGCATATCAATCGCTTTTGTCGTTTATTTTCCATTCGATGTGATGAAATATCGTTTTATTACACAACACTAAATTACGTGCAAAATCGCAGTCTCAGCAGCGAAAAAAACAACAACAGAACAAAACAAGAAAATGACAAGATGAATAACAAAACAAAACAAAAACAAGTCCGTTGAACGCGATTGTTTCTGACTATTAGTCAACTCAACATAGTTAATTCACTATACAATTTATTTTTTTTTGTCAAAGAATAGTATGCTCGAATAACACAAGCTATTGCTCACCACCTGCCAGCGATACTTAAATTAATGACGTCATTCGACCGGGGGATTCCGCATTGGCCTTTCTTACGTAAGAGTTCTGACTCATGCAGACGAGTCTCAACAGGTGAAATCTGTCGGTTCATGGTCATGGTCTCGATTCAAATATTCGATAATGCTGCGCAAAACCAGACTGATATTTTCGTGTTACCGTTTCATGACTATGTTTTGCGTATTTCTTTTCCCTTGGAGGTTCTTTAGTTACAGTATGCACAGCTTCGATAGTTGTTTATATGTATGTATAACATCGTTATATGTTACTTATTTTAACATCAATATTCCTCATTTCAACATTTCTACTATTCAATGTGTAAATAGTTTGTGTTAACTTCATTTTTTTTTGTTTATTAAAGCGTTTAATGTGCATATAATACCGAAAAACTAAATGTGTATTTCTTTCTCCTTGCGTAGCTGTGTAGAGTATGCGTGTATGAACGATTAAAAGAGTAAAATTCAATCGTGGTCCTCTAAAGGCAAGAATAATTGTACTCATACTCGCCGTTTCGCCGTTTCGCCGTTTCATCATTTCGCCATTTTGTCATTTCGCTATTTTGTTTAAATATATGTACTATGTGCGACTTCTGTTGTTGTTGTTTTTGTTGTTGTTTATTCAAATCGCTGAACTTTAACGAAACCCCCCCCCAAAAAAAAAAAAATGTTAAAATGTTGTACAACACATTCTCAAACAAAATTAACAAATAAACGACGACATGATAGTCGCGATACTTTACAACTTCAATATCATTGTGTAACGTCTGATATGCTTACATCTCGAAACATAATTGCACATTAATGACCGTGTGGTTTGCTGGGTTTTTTTTTAAGTTCAACTATATATACATAACACGATATTACAAGATACATTTTTGTAAACTATTAAAGCTAGGTGCGACTTGTAGTAGAGTAAAAGATGTATCATGAACATTGCGAATATCAAAACGTCGATTACATCAATCACTCATTTTTTTTCTTATGATTTTTTTTTCGCGTATTCTTTCTGAATATATTTGAAAGACTTCGAGTTGTTTGAACCCCTATTCGTTATATCACGAAACACATAAGTTATTGATCACACCATGCATATAGACCTCATTGGGTCACTGTACGTTGTTGTGACCATGACAAAGAACCCATATGCCTCAATTGCATCTATGAGCACTCTTTCATGCGTCATCCGCCATGTTGGAACTCCACTGCTCAGTGGGAACTCGATCGTTATCTTGCGAAAATCGTGTGTTCATATTTACACATGATTATACCTAGAATGATATCACATTTCCGTATTATCGGGTAAACATACGACTCCGCAATTATCGTACAAAACGCTATAATCTGTTACTTCGCACTTGTGAACACTATATACAAGTTTGTGTGTCTACATGTTTGCTTTTCCAACATTGTGTAGAAAACTGACTTAAGTCTCTTTAACAATACGATAAAATGATGAACGTGATGAACTAACGAAATGATGAAATGACGAAATGATGAAACGATGAAATTATGAAACGATGAAATCATGAAACGATGGAATGATGAAACGACGAAATGATGAAACGATGAAATGATGGAATGATGAAACGATGAATATTATTGTTCTCATTCATTCTCACTTTTGATGCCAAGTACTCACACCGTAATGATATTACGTCAAGCAAAGTCACATAAGATTTCCATCATATAAAGGCGCACAACCCCATCACACCATTAACTCCACATTTAACCCTCAACTCATGAATATTCATACATTTTGCATTATCTTGGAACTTCACTGCTTCACGACTCCGCTGCTCAGCGGGTACGTGATCATAGGCCTATCTTATGATCCTACGTCGTGTTTACACATTTACCGAGGTACACGAATATCTGTAATGATATGAAATTTTCTGTATGTATTATCGTGCAAGCATGCGACTCTACAACCTAACTTCACAATAACCATAGAAATCATTTTAAGAGTCTCGCTCTCCACAGCTCCACAAGTCTCACCTGAGCGTGCTTAATCTTACAATCATACATAATTGATACGCATTTGCATACATTAATATTCATATGCTAGGTCATCTTGTTGGAGCTCCGCTGCTTCACAATTCGCTATTGGTGATGACTTATCCTACATACGTTACTGTTATACGAATTTGCATAGTTCTATTCATATCAATCTTTCGTATCATCGCGCAAAATCATACGACTCCACAACATACACTCAACACCAACCATACAATCAATTGAAAAAAGAGAGACCCCCCCCCCACAGCTCCATAGCTCCACAGCTCCTTAGCCCAAACATAATTCATATATTAACATAAATGCATATTCATACATATTCATGAATAAAGCTTATCAATATTCATATATTAGTCATCTTGGAGTTCCACTACTCCACAATTCACTATAGATGATGCTTAATACTTCATACGTTACCGGTATATATACGCATTTGCATATATATCAACCTTTCGTATCATCGTGCGAGCAAACAAACAAACAAACATAAAAAACATAGCAAAAAAAAAACACGACTCCACAATATGCACTCCACACTGTAAGCCATACAATCCGTTGCAAAAAATATAAAACAATCAAGTATCAAATAAACTTAAGCCCACATGCGTTACCGTCACGCCCATTCACAAAGTAAACATATCTGTGTCATACATTTAATCTTTGCATATGCTGATATAATTTACCCTTTCATAATATTCATCGTGTAAAATCATACGACTCCACAACAAACACTCCACACAAGCCATGCCATCGGTTGCAAAGAGTCACCCTCCACACCTCCGCAAACGCATAAACAAATCATATTTACATAAATATATAATCATACATATTCATGGCTTAAGCTCATTAATATTCATATGTTAGGTCAATTTGAAGCTCCGCAGCTCCACACTTCATAATTGATAATGTTCATTTCTTCGCACCTTACTGTTATACGCATTTGCATAATTATATTTGCATCAACTTACGTGCAAAAATAATAGACTCCACAACATACACTCCACACCAGCCATGTTGCGAGAGAGTCACTCCCGCTCCACCACTCCACAGCTCCATAGCTCCACAGCGTACGCATAGTTTATACAATGTTAACATAAATGCATAATCATACATATTCATAAATCAAGCTCACTAATATGATATGCTAGGTCAGAGAGCTCCACTGCTCCACAATTCACTATTGCTATTGCCACTCCCATTCACAGACTATTATATCTCACACTCATACATAATGCATGTACATTTACATAAATACATATTCATACATATTCATGATCATTACTATTCATGAACTCATTAATATTCATAAGCTGTGGAGCTCCACCGCTCCACAGCTCCACTGCTCCACGGGGTGCGAACGGGTACATGTATATACTACTCGCGTGTATATATACTAGTATAACGGTGGTCATACATGGTGAAGCGGAATTTAAAGGGATCGTATAGTTTTGCTTGAGACCCAATTTCAGGTTTCTAACATTTTTGGTGAGATATTAAGTATGAAAAAGCATGTAATTCTATGAGGAATTCAACGTTTATTTGATGAAAATTGGTTTTGAAATGGCTGAGATATCCCAAAAGAGCGATTCTAATAAAATGTGGGACCCACACTTTATATACGATCGCTTTGTTTTACTTTGTTTTTGGATGTTTCAGCCATTCCAAACCCGATTTTCATCAAATAAACTTTGAATTCCTCTTAAAATGGTATGTTTTTTACTATATCATACGTGTTTTCTTGGTATCTCACAAAAAGTTAAAAGCCCAATTCTCATCTCCACCAATACTGTTTAAGGGAGAGAATGGGAAACCGCGTGCTGTGCAAACTTTTATAGTCATGTACACATGCACATGCAGATAAATCCGTAAAAGAAGCATAAAAAGCTGCTTCACAGCAATAACGGTGACGGAAGTTTGCTTTGTTCGTAAGTGTGTGTAGTTCGTGCGCGTCTGCGAAACTTGTTGGTTCGATCAGTTTGCTCTGTCCATGGAACTATTTGTAGCTCCATGCTCCATCCATTATGGGAGAAAGAAACCCCCTCCTCCCCCCCCCCCCTCACCACCACCTCCACCTCCTTGAACTGGTGCTTGATGATAGTTTCGGAGACTATCCGACCACCAAATTCGCTAAAGCTGGAGTACGGGTCAATTCTAAACCCCGTATTATTTTTTTTTTTTCATAACGAAAGATCACAGTTGTATGACACGTATCATGAGACCTTTGCGAGCCTCGTGCAAATTGTTTCTGAAACAAACAAACAAACAAACAAACAAACAAACAAACAAACAAACAAACAAACAAACAAACAAACAAACAAACACAAACAAACAAGCAAACAAACGAAACCTCAAAGTAATTTTCCGTTTCTCTCCAACACTTACCCATAGCTTAGTCCTGTTATCGGTCACCATCATTTATTTTCTGATTTTAGGCCATTTTAGCTCGAGTCGAAGTCATTACGAGACTAATGACTCTCTGCCATCACCCCCTTGCAATAACGGGGAAGAACCCAAACAAAAAAACTGACCCCCAATAATTCTTGACGAGGGCCACCCAGTTCGTGTGCTCGTTGCGAGGCCGCCGCTTTGTCCCGCCCTGGCGCGTCGGGCCAGTCGACCCCAACTTGGCCGTCGCCGCAGCTGTCCTTCTCCCTCTCGATTTCCAAAGCCAACAATTTCAGACTGAGGGGGTCGGTATGTTCCTCATCTTACTTCCCTTTTTTTTTTTCTCTTTTCCCCTTGGTTTGGCGGAAATTAAAGGGAGCGATCTTATTTGCGGTTGAAGGAGGGTGCCACTACTATTTATACTGGTCACCATAAAACTTCCCCTAACCGCGATAATGACACAACAAATTTCTCTTCTCACCCTCTTCTCATTATATCCATCGATCTGTAAATCAATAAATATATCAATTAATAATCTGTCTGCCTATCCATCTAATCATCTGTCTTTCTGTCCATCCATCCATCAATCAATCTACTCATAAATCCAGTTATCTGTCCGTCAATATAATGTGATTATAATAAGTTATCTATCTATCTACCAGTATACTATCTCTCTAGTCGTCTATCTCTATCTATTGTCATCTATCTATCAGCTATTCTGTCTATATCTATCTATCTGTCTATCTATCTATCTATCTATCTATCTATCTATCTATCTATCTATCTATCTATGTATCTATCTGTCTATCTATCTATCTATCTATCTATCTATCTATCTATCTATCTATCTATATCTATCTATCTATCTATCTATCTATCTATCTATCTATCTATCTATCTATCTATCTATCTATCTATCTATCTATCTATCTATCTATCTATCTATATGTCTATCTATATCTATCTATATCTATCTATATCTATCTATATATATATCTATTTCTATCTATATATATCTATATCTATCTATATATTCTGTCTATTGCTCTCAAATATTATCAGACTGCCTTGGTGCCTTTTGTCGCACTCATGTAACATCTTATTTACCTGAACGATTGATATATTCCTCATTAAAATCGTATGGAGACGACGATATTATAACGGGTTTTCTTTCAGTATGTTACCTCGTTCATATTTTTCTAAGCGTTTTATTCAGTCCAAAGAGTACTGATCGGTTTTTTTTTTTTTTTTTAATTCATCGACAATTTTGAAGTCAGAGTTGGAATTCTCAATGATCGTATCTTTACAGTAAAGCTATATATTATCAGGGAGGTGAGACGAAAACTCACCTCCCTGAAGATGTAGTTGCAAAACTTGGGAGAGGAAATACAAGATATCTTCCAAATATCGTAGCTGTACGTGGCAATGATAGACGTTAAGAAAAACTGCCGTGATGATTCGTCTTCAAAAGTCAGCCAATTTCGTTCGACTGGTCAAGAAATCTTCAAGTATTAGTAGGCTATTAGTCTTCCTTGTGGGAAATGCTACATAACATAATATGGTGAAATAAGGTATGTGTGTGTTACAGTGGGGTAATGTCCACCGGTTACAGCTCGTTATTCCGAAGGTTCGTTATTCCGAAGATTCGTTATTCCGAAGGTTCGTTATTCCGAATTTCACTTTCGAATTAACGAATCTACGGAATAACGAACCTTCGGAATAACGCCACAAATGTTCGGATTAACGAACTTCTGGGTATAGGGAATTCGTGTGTTTCGTATTAACGAACCTTCGGGATAGCGAACCTTCAGAATAACGAACAGCACCCATGTCCTGTTCACCACCTTAGTTCGTGCCTTTCGATAGCCACAAGATTGAATTATTGATTTCACCATTTGACAACAAATGCGATGTTTGGACATTATAGGTACCACAAAGACTGCGACAATGAAGTTGAAGATTCACTCTTTTGATCTTGTCACATTGATTGAAGTAGCCTTTTTTTTCAATTGATGTTTCTTCATTGTTGAACTGGGATCTTATATTCAATAATATAGTACCGCGGTACATCCGAAAACTACCCACAATAGAGTTTCCGGACACCATCTGATACGATAAAGCAGGGAGGTGGGAAGAGACCCACCTCCCTGAATAAAGTTACCGACAATGGCATCGTTTGAGTGACTTTCAACCATTTTCTTTTTGTAAACTAGATCATGTGTACAGGATGCATACTACTTTTCTTAAGTAGGCAAATATTTGGGAAATGGTGCCTCTATTCGCGTTTCATATAGCTTACTTCAAACGGTGACTAATCTTGAAATCCCATTTTTGTTTTTCTTTCTAGTATTTGCTTTTTTATCTGTTGGTCTCATCCCTAGTTTCAAAACTGCTGTAGGTTTATGTTCAAGACTGAAAGAAAAACCCGCTTGAAATATTAGATTTTCGCTGCGAAATGTTTCTCAATTTATCCAAAAAATTGGTAAGCTTTATCATTAAAAAAAATATATATATATGGCGTTTCCGCTCGTTAAGAAACAGTAATTAAGGCGTCAATAAACTTGCACGCAATATGACACATGGCTAATATTTCCTGGACAAAATAGTTTGAGATCAGAAATATAATAGGGACGGAAGCTAGAGTGGAAAACCCCGTTACCTGTGTGGCGAAATGAAAATACCACGGAGCAAAAATATTTACCTTGCAATTACGAAAAGTATGATTTCTTGTTCTCCCTTTTTTTTTCCTGGCTTGTTTTAAAAAGCTTCGCTCTCATATGCTCCGGAAGTTCTCCCGCCTAGAGACCAAACACGTCTTAATTCCATTTTTTTTTCCTGGACCAGAATGTCACGGTTTTTGCAGGTGACAAGCTTCAAATTCGAGGCTTTTTTACTTGTTCTGCTGTCGTTCCACGCTGGTATATGGAGGCTACTTCTGGGCCTGGTCTCAAGTTTTCTTTCTCCTGTGATAAACGCTCCCCACCCCACCCTCCCCCATCTCCACCACATACCTCCACCCAGCACAAGTGTCATCTATACGAATATCGATCAGTGCTGGAAGGCAAAATGGTATTCCTGAAAATCAGTAATAAACCACAATTTACCCACGAAATAGGCCTGTTATGTAGCATTAAAATGTAATGATTCCACATGTGCGTGTTTAGCTCAGTGCCTTTGTTCTCTCTCATTTCTCTCCCCCTCCCTCCCTCCGCCTCCTGCCCCCCCCCCCCTCTCTCTCTCTCTCTCTCCCTGGCTACCCATCTCCCTCGCCTGCCTCTATTCCCCACCCCACCCCTTTTTTTTTTTTACCTGGGAGACCTGACTCAAAATTACAGTGACCTCCACACCTATGTACCTTGGCTTTTACAGTATTTGTGTTTGTGTGCGTGTGTTTGTGTGTATGTGTATGTGTGTGTTGTTGTTGTTTTTGTTTGTATTTGTAGTTATATGTGTTTGTGTG